>NC_056749.1:778886972-779029472 GCF_019279795.1 Protopterus annectens | reverse complement strand
GGGTAGATTAGTTTGGCTTATGGTTTCTTTTTTTGTATTATTACTTCAGGTAACATGAAATATTTTATTTATTTATTTATTTATTTATTTATTTTAATTTACATTTATTTACCAGGATAATCCGACTGGATATATGTCCATTTTCAGCAGAGCCTCAGTGGGAAAAGCGCCAATAGGCAAAATTACAAAGATTACACACCAGATTAGATACATACAAGGAGTTATGTACAGTGGTTTAGTAATGTTCCCAAGAGGGATTCACAATTTACATGGTCTGACACATTATAAGCAAACAATCATCAAATTGGAACAGAACATAGTTGAGTATTAAATGTGTAAGATATTATTCAGGTAGGATTTCATTTTATAATTTAATCAGGGTTGGTACCTGGACAAAGCCAGTTCACTTTGAAATACTGTTTGAGGCATTTTGTGAAGAGACTTAGGGAGGATTGAAGGGTTATATAGTTTGGCAGTGAATTACAGGTTGACAAACAGGAAATCACCAGCTGAGTTATTAGCTTTGTAGGTTTGGACCAGTAGTTTGCTGGATAATCGTAGTGACCTCAAGTTGTTGTATGCCTTTATAATATTTATAAGTGAGGGGATATCCTCATGGTGGTATAGAATTTTGTGTGCTATTAAGAGTTGATTGAAATGAATTAAGCTGGGCAGTTCTAGCCACTCCAGTTGTTTCAGGTTCTGGCAGTGATGGGTTCTATAGCTGGAGCCAGTGGTGAATCTGGCAATATGGTTGTAGCTGTGGGAGAGCTCACTCAGTCCAGATTTAGTAATGTTTGAGAGTACAGGAGCTATGGGAGAGCTCACTGAGTCCAGATTTAGTAACGTTAGAGAGTACAGGAGCTATGGGAGAGCTCACTCAGTTCAGATTTAGTAACGTTTGAGAGTACAGGAGCTATGGGAGAGCTCACTTAGTTCAGATTTAGTAATGTTAGAGAGTACAGGAGCTATGGGAGAGCTCACTCAGTTCAGATTTAGTAACGTTTGAGAGGACAGGAGCTATGGGAGAGCTCACTCAGTTCAGATTTAGTAACGTTAGAGAGTACAGGAGCTATGAGAGAGCTCACTCAGTCCAGATTTAGTAACGTTTGAGAGTACACGAGCTATGGGAGAGCTCACTCAGTCCAGATTTAGTAACGTTTGAGAGTACAGGAGCTATGGGAGAGCTCACTCAGTTCAGATTTATTAAGGTTGGAGAGTACAGGAGCTATGGGAGAGCTCACTCAGTCCAGATTTAGTAATGTTAGAGAGTACAGGAGCTATGGGAGAGCTCACTCAGTTCAGATTTATTAAGGTTTGAGAGTACAGGAGCTATGGGAGAGCTCACTCAGTGCAGATTTAGTAACGTTAGAGAGTACAGGAGCTATGGGAGAGCTCACTCAGTCCAGATTTAGTAAAGTTAGAGAGTACAGGCGCTATGGGAAAGCTCACTCAGTTCAGATTTAGTAACGTTAGAGAGCACAGGAGCTATGGGAGAGCTCACTCAGTCCAGATTTAGTAACGTTAGAGAGTACAGGAGCTATGAGAGAGCTCACTCAGTTCAGATTTATTAAGGTTGGAGAGTGCAGGAGCTATGGGAGAGCTCACTCAGTTCAGATTTATTAAGGTTGGAGAGTACAGGAGCTATGGGAGAGCTCAATCAGTTCTGATTTATTCAGGTTGGAGAGTACAGGAGTTATGGGAGAGCTTACTCAGTTCAGATTTAGTAACGTTAGAGAGTACAGGAGCTATGGGAGAGCTCACTCAGTTCAGATTTATTAAGGTTTGAGAGTACAGGAGCTATGGGAGAGCTCACTTAGTCCAGATTTAGTAACATTTGAGAGTACAGGAGCTATGGGAGAGCTCACTCAGTTCAGATTTATTAAGGTTTGAGAGTACAGGAGCTATGGGAGACCTCACTCAGTTCAGATTTAGTAACGTTAGAGAGTACAGGAGCTATGGGAGAGCTCACTCAGTTCAGATTTAGTAATGTTAGAGAGCACAGGAGCTATGGGAGAGCTCACTCAGTTCAGATTTAGTAACGTTAGAGAGTACAGGAGCTATGGGAGAGCTCACTCAGTTCAGATTTATTAAGGTTGGAGAGTACAGGAGCTATGGGAGAGCTCACTCAGTTCAGATTTATTAAGGTTTGAGAGTACAAGAGCTATGGGAGAGCTCACTCAGTTCAGATTTATTAAGGTTGGAGAGTACAAGAGCTATGGGAGAGCTCACTCAGTCCAAATTTAGTAACGTTAGAAAGTACAGGAGCTATGGGAGAGCTCACTCATTTCAGATTTATTAAGGTTTGAGAGTACAGGAGCTATGGGAGAGCTCACTCATTGCAGATTTAGTAAAGTTAGAGAGGACAGGAGCTATGGGAGAGCTCACTCAGTGCAGATTTATTAAGGTTGGAGAGTACAGGAGCTATGGGAGAGCTCACTCAGTCCAGATTTAATAACGTTAGAGAGTACAGGAGCTATGGGAGAGCTCACTCAGTTCAGATTTAGTAACGTTAGAGAGTACAGGAGCTATGGGAGAGCTCACTCAGTTCAGATTTAGTAAAGTTAGAGAGTACAGGAGCTATGGGAGAGCTCACTCAGTTCAGATTTATTAAGGTTGGAGAGTACAGGAGCTATGGGAGCGCTCACTCAGTCCAGATTTGTTAAGGTTGGAGAGTACAGGAGCTATGATAGAGCTCACTCAGTTCAGATTTAGTAACGTTAGAGAGTACAGGAGCTATGGGAGAGCTCACTCAGTGCAGATTTAGTAACGTTAGAGAGTACGGGAGCTATGGGAGAGCTCACTCAGTTCAGATTTATTAAGGTTGGAGAGTACAGGATCTATGGGAGAGCTCACTCAGTTCAGATTTAGTAAGGTTGGAGAGTACAGGAGCTATGGGAGAGCTCACTCAGTCCAGATTTAATAACGTTAGAGAGTACAGGAGCTATGGGAGAGCTCACTCAGTCCAGATTTAGTAACGTTTGAGAGTACGGGAGCTATGGGAGAGCACACTCAGTCCAGATTTAGTAACGTTAGAGAGTACAGGAGCTATGGGAGAGCTCACTCAGTTCAGATTTAGTAACGTTAGAGAGTACAGGAATTATGGGAGAGCTCACTCAGTTCAGATTTAGTAACGTTAGAGAGTACAGGAGCTATGGGAAAGCTCACTCAGTTCAGATTTAGTAATGTTAGAGAGTACAGGAGCTATGGGAGAGCTCACTCAGTTCAGATTTAGTAACGTTTGAGAGTACAGGAGCTATGGGAGAGCTCACTCAGTCCAGATTTAGTAACGTTAGAGAGTACAGGAGCTATGGGAGAGCTCACTCAGTTCAGATTTAGTAACGTTAGAGAGTACAGGAGCTATGGGAGAGCTCACTCAGTTCAGATTTAGTAACGTTAGAGAGTACGGTAGCTATGGGAGAGCTCACTCAGTTCAGATTTAGTAAGGTTTGAGAGTACAGGAGCTATGGGAGAGCTCACTCAGTTCAGATTTAGTAACGTTAGAGAGGACAGGAGCTATGGGAGAGCTCATTCAGTTCAGATTTAGTAACATTGGAGAGTACAGGAGCTATGGGAGAGCTCACTCAGTTCAGATTTATTAAGGTTGGAGAGTACAGGAGCTATGGGAGAGCTCACTCAGTTCAGATTTATTAAGGTTGGAGAGTACAGGAGCTATGGGAGAGCTCACTCAGTTCAGATTTATTAAGGTTGGAGAGTACAGGAGCTTTGGGAGAGCTCACTTAGTTCAGATTTATTAAGGTTTGAGAGTACAAGAGCTATGGTAGCACTCACTCAGTCCAGATTTAGTAACGTTAGAGAGTACAGGAGCTATGGGAGAGCTCACTCAGTGCAGATTTGTTAAGGTTGGAGAGTACAGGAGCTATGGGAGAGCTCACTCAGTTCAGATTTAGTAACGTTATAGAGTACAGGAGCTATGGGAGAGCTCACTCAGTCCAGATTTAGTAACGTTAGAGAGTACAGGAGCTATGGTAGAGCTCACTCAGTTCAGATTTAGTAACGTTAGAGAGTACAGGAGCTATGGGAGAGCTCACTCAGTTCAGATTTAGTAACGTTAGAGAGTACAGGAGCTATGGGAGAGCTCACTCAGTTCAGATTTAGTAACGTTAGAGAGTACAGGAGCTATGGGAGAGCTCACTCAGTTCAGATTTAGTAATGTTAGAGAGTACGGGAGCTATGGGAGAGCTCACTCAGTTCAGATTTAGTAACGTTAGAGAGTACAGGAGCTATGGGAGAGCTCACTCAGTGCAGATTTATTAAGGTTGGAGAGTACAGGAGCTATGGGAGAGCTCACTCAGTTCAGATTTAGTAACGTTAGAGAGTACAGGAGCTATGGGAGAGCTCACTCAGTTCAGATATATTCAGGTTGGAGAGTACAGGCGCTATGGGAGAGCTCACTTAGTTCAGATTTAGTAACGTTAGAGAGTACGGGAGCTATGGGAGAGATCACTCAGTTCATATTTATTAAGGTTTGAGAGTACAGGAGCTATGGGAGCGCTCACTCAGTCCAGATTTAGTAACGTTAGAGAGTACAGGAGCTATGGTAGAGCTCACGCAGTGCAGATTTATTAAGGTTGGAGAGTACTGGAGCTATGGGAGAGCTCACTCAGTTCAGATTTAGTAATGTTTGAGAGTACAGGAGCTATGGGAGAGCTCACTCAGTTCAGATTTAGTAACGTTAGAGAGTACAGGAGCTATGGGAGAGCTCATTCAGTTCAGATTTAGTAACACTGGAGAGTACAGGAGCTATGGGAGAGCTCACTCAGTTCAGATTTATTAAGGTTGGAGAGTACAGGAGCTATGGGAGAGCTCACTCAGTTCAGATTTATTAAGGTTGGAGAGTACAGGAGCTATGGGAGAGCTCACTCAGTTCAGATTTATTAAGGTTGGAGAGTACAGGAGCTATGGGAGAGCTCACTCAGTTCAGATTTATTAAGGTTGGAGAGTACAGGAGCTATGGGAGAGCTCACTCAGTCCAGATTTAGTAACGTTAGAGAGTACAGGAGCTATGGGAGAGCTCACTCAGTGCAGATTTGTTAAGGTTGGAGAGTACAGGAGCTATGGGAGAGCTCACTCAGTTCAGATTTAGTAACGTTAGAGAGTACAGGAGCTATGGGAGAGCTCACTCAGTTCAGATTTAGTAACGTTAGAGAGTACAGGAGCTATGGGAGAGCTCACTTAGTTCAGATTTCGTAACGTTAGAGAGTACGGGAGCTATGGGAGAGCTCACTCAGTTCAGATTTAATAATGTTAGAGAGTACAGGAGCTATGGGAGAGATCACTCAGTTCATATTTATTAAGGTTTGAGAGTACAGGAGCTATGGGAGCGCTCACTCAGTCCAGATTTAGTAATGTTAGAGAGTACAGGAGCTATGGTAGAGCTCACTCAGTGCAGATTTATTGAGGTTGGAGAGTACTGGAGCTATGGGAGAGCTCACGCAGTTCAGATTTAGTAACGTTAGAGAGTACAGGAGCTATGGGAGAGCTCACTCTGTGCAGATTTATTAAGGTTGGAGAGTACAGGAGCTATGGGAGAGCTCACTCAGTCCAGATTTAGTAACGTTAGAGAGCACAGGAGCTATGGGAGAGCTCACTCAGTTGAGATTTAGTAATGTTAGAGAGTACAGGAGCTATGGGAGAGCTCACTCAGTTCAGATTTAGTAACGTTAGAGAGTACGGGAGCTATGGGAGAGCTCACTCAGTTCAGATTTATTAAGGTTTGAGAGTACTAGAGCTATGGGAGAGCTCACTCAGTTCAGATTTATTAAGGTTGGAGAGTACAGGAGCTATGAGAGACGTCACTCAGTTCAGATTTATTAAGGTTGGAGAGTACAGGAGCTATGGGAGAGCTCACTCAGTCCAGATTTAGTAACGTTAGAGAGTACAGGAGCTATAGGAGAGCTGACTCAGTGCAGATTTATTAAGGTTTGAGAGTACAGGAGCTATGGGAGAGCTCACTCAGTGCAGATTTAGTAACGTTAGAGAGTACAGGAGCTATGGGAGAGCTCACTCAGTTCAGATTTATTAAGGTTGGAGAGTACAGGAGCTATGGGCAAGCTCACTCAGTGCAGATTTAGTAACGTTAGAGAGTACAGGAGCTATGGGAGAGCTCACTCAGTTCAGATTTATTAAGGTTTGAGAGTACAGGAGGTATGGGAGAGCTCACTCAGTGCAGATTTAGTAACGTTAGAGAGTACAGGAGCTATGGGAGAGCTCACTCAGTCCAGATTTAGTAAGGTTGGAGAGTACAGGAGCTATGGGAGAGCTCACTCAGTTCAGATTTAGTAACGTTAGAGAGTACAGGAGCTATGGGAGAGCTCACTCAGTTCAGATTTAGTAACGTTAGAGAGTACAGGAGCTATGGGAGAGCTCACTCAGTTCAGATTTAGTAGCGTTACAGAGTACAGGAGCTATGGGAGAGCTCACTCAGTTCAGATTTAGTAACGTTGAGAGTACAGGAGCTATGGGAGAGCTCACTCAGTTCAGATTTAGTAACGTTAGAGAGTACGGGAGCTATGGGAAGAGCTCACTCAGTTGAGATTTAGTAAGGTTTGAGAGTACAGGAGCTATGGGAGAGCTCACTCAGTTCAGATTTAGTAACGTTAGAGAGTACAGGAGCTATGGGAGAGCTCACTCAGTTCAGATTTAGTAACGCTAGAGAGTACAGGAGCTATGGGAGAGCTCACTCAGTTCAGATATAGTAAGGGTAGAGAGTACAGGAGCTATGGGAGAGCTCACTCAGTTCAGATTTATTAAGGTTGGAGAGTACAGGAGCTATGGGAGAGCTCACTCAGTTCAGATTTATTAAGGTTGGAGAGTACAGGAGCTATGGGAGAGCTCACTCAGTTCAGATTTATTAAGGTTTGTGAGGAGAGTACAGGAGCTATGGGAGAGCTCACTCAGTTCAGATTTATTAAGGTTGGAGAGTACAGGAGCTATGGGAGAGCTCACTCAGTTCAGATTTAGTAACGTTAGAGAGTACAGGAGCTATGGGAGAGCTCACTCAGTTCAGATTTAGTAACGTTAGAGAGTACAGGAGCTATGGGAGAGCTCACTCAGTTCAGATTTATTAAGGTTGGAGAGTACAGGAGCTATGGGAGAGCTCACTCAGTTCAGATTTAGTAACGTTAGAGAGTACAGGAGCTATGGGAGAGCTCACTCAGTTCAGATTTATTAAGGTTGGAGAGTACAGGAGCTATGGGAGAGCTCACTCAGTTCAGATTTAGTAACGTTAGAGAGTACAGGAGCTATGGGAGAGCTCACTCAGTTCAGATTTAGTAACGTTAGAGAGTACAGGAGCTATGGGAGAGCTCACTCAGTTCAGATTTATTAAGGTTTGAGAGTACAGGAGCTATGGGAGAGCTCACTCAGTCCAGATTTAGTAACGTTAGAGAGTACAGGAGCTATGGTAGAGCTCACGCAGTGCAGATTTATTAAGGTTGGAGAGTACTGGAGCTATGGGAGAGCTCACTCAGTTCAGATTTAGTAATGTTAGAGAGTACAGGAGCTATGGGAGAGCTCACTCAGTTCAGATTTAGTAACGTTAGAGAGTACAGGAGCTATGGGAGAGCTCACTCAGTTCAGATTTAGTAACGTTAGAGAGTACGGGAGCTATGGGAAGAGCTCACTCAGTTGAGATTTAGTAAGGTTTGAGAGTACAGGAGCTATGGGAGCGCTCACTCAGTCCAGATTTAGTAACGTTAGAGAGTACAGGAGCTATGGTAGAGCTCACGCAGTGCAGATTTATTAAGGTTGGAGAGTACTGGAGCTATGGGAGAGCTCACTCAGTTCAGATTTAGTAACGTTAGAGAGTACAGGAGCTATGGGAGAGCTCACTCAGTTCAGATTTAGTAACGTTAGAGAGTACAGGAGCTATGGGAGAGCTCACTCAGTCCAGATTTAGTAACGTTAGAGAGTACAGGAGCTATGGGAGAGCTCACTCAGTTCAGATTTAGTAACGTTAGAGAGTACAGGAGCTATGGGAGAGCTCACTCAGTTCAGATTTAGTAACGTTAGAGAGTACAGGAGCTATGGGAGAGCTCACTCAGTTCAGATTTAGTAACGTTAGAGAGTACAGGAGCTATGGGAGAGCTCACTCAGTTCAGATTTAGTAACGTTAGAGTACAGGAGCTATGGGAGAGCTCACTCAGTTCAGATTTAGTAAGGAGAGAGTACAGGAGCTATGGGAGAGCTCACTCAGTTCAGATTTAGTAACGTTAGAGAGTACAGGAGCTATGGGAGAGCTCACTCAGTTCAGATTTAGTAACGTTAGAGAGTACAGGAGCTATGGGAGAGCTCACTCAGTTCAGATTTAGTAACGTTAGAGAGTACAGGAGCTATGGGAGAGCTCACTCAGTTCAGATTTAGTAACGTTAGAGAGTACAGGAGCTATGGGAGAGCTCACTCAGTTCAGATTTAGTAACGTTAGAGTACGGGAGCTATGGGAGAGCTCACTCAGTTCAGATTTAGTAACGTTAGAGAGTACAGGAGCTATGGGAGAGCTCACTCAGTTCAGATTTATTAACGTTAGAGAGTACAGGAGCTATGGGAGAGCTCACTCAGTTCAGATTTAGTAACGTTAGAGAGTACAGGAGCTATGGGAGAGCTCACTCAGTTCAGATTTATTAAGGTTGAGAGTACAGGAGCTATGGGAGAGCTCACTCAGTTCAGATTTAGTAACGTTAGAGTACAGGAGCTATGGGAGAGCTCACTCAGTTCAGATTTATTAAGGTTTGAGAGTACAGGAGCTATGGGAGAGCTCACTCAGTTCAGATTTAGTAACGTTAGAGTACAGGAGCTATGGGAGAGCTCACTCAGTTCAGATTTATTAAGGTTGGAGAGTACAGGAGCTATGGGAGAGCTCACTCAGTTCAGATTTAGTAACGTTAGAGAGTACAGGAGCTATGGGAGAGCTCACTCAGTTCAGATTTAGTAACGTTAGAGAGTACAGGAGCTATGGGAGAGCTCACTCAGTTCAGATTTAGTAAGGTTGGAGAGTACAGGAGCTATGGGAGAGCTCACTCAGTTCAGATTTAGTAACGTTAGAGAGTACAGGAGCTATGGGAGAGCTCACTCAGTTCAGATTTATTAAGGTTGGAGAGTACAGGAGCTATGGGAGAGCTCACTCAGTTCAGATTTAGTAACGTTAGAGAGTACAGGAGCTATGGGAGAGCTCACTCAGTTCAGATTTAGTAAGGTTGAGAGTACAGGAGCTATGGGAGAGCTCACTCAGTTCAGATTTAGTAACGTTAGAGTACAGGAGCTATGGGAGAGCTCACTCAGTTCAGATTTATTAAGGTTGAGAGTACAGGAGCTATGGGAGAGCTCACTCAGTTCAGATTTAGTAACGTTAGAGTACAGGAGCTATGGGAGAGCTCACTCAGTTCAGATTTAGTAACGTTAGAGAGTACAGGAGCTATGGGAGAGCTCACTCAGTTCAGATTTATTAAGGTTGAGAGTACAGGAGCTATGGGAGAGCTCACTCAGTTCAGATTTAGTAACGTTAGAGAGTACAGGAGCTATGGTAGAGCTCACTCAGTTCAGATTTAGTAACGTTAGAGTACAGGAGCTATGGGAGAGCTCACTCAGTTCAGATTTATTAAGGTTGAGAGTACAGGAGCTATGGGAGAGCTCACTCAGTTCAGATTTAGTAACGTTAGAGTACAGGAGCTATGGGAGAGCTCACTCAGTTCAGATTTATTAAGGTTGGAGAGTACAGGAGCTATGGGAGAGCTCACTCAGTTCAGATTTAGTAACGTTAGAGAGTACAGGAGCTATGGGAGAGCTCACTCAGTTCAGATTTATTAAGGTTGAGAGTACAGGAGCTATGGGAGAGCTCACTCAGTCCAGATTTAGTAACGTTAGAGTACAGGAGCTATGGGAGAGCTCACTCAGTTCAGATTTAGTAACGTTAGAGAGTACAGGAGCTATGGGAGAGCTCACTCAGTTCAGATTTAGTAACGTTAGAGAGTACAGGAGCTATGGGAGAGCTCACTCAGTTCAGATTTATTAAGGTTGAGAGTACAGGAGCTATGGGAGAGCTCACTCAGTTCAGATTTATTAAGGTTGGAGAGTACAGGAGCTATGGGAGAGCTCACTCAGTCCAGATTTAGTAACGTTGGAGAGTACAGGAGCTATGGGAGAGCTCACTCAGTTCAGATTTATTAAGGTTTGAGAGTACAGGAGCTATGGGAGAGCTCACTCAGTCCAGATTTAGTAACGTTAGAGAGTACAGGAGCTATGGGAGAGCTCACTCAGTTCAGATTTATTAAGGTTGGAGAGTACAGGAGCTATGGGAGAGCTCACTCAGTTCAGATTTAGTAACGTTAGAGAGTACAGGAGCTATGGGAGAGCTCACTCAGTTCAGATTTATTAAGGTTTGAGAGTACAGGAGCTATGGGAGAGCTCACTCAGTTCAGATTTAGTAACGTTAGACAGTACAGGAGCTATGGGAGAGCTCACTCAGTTCAGATTTAGTAAGGTTAGAGAGTACAGGAGCTATGGGAGAGCTCACTCAGTTCAGATTTAGTAACGTTAGAGTAGAGGAGCTATGGGAGAGCTCACTCAGTTCAGATTTATTAAGGTTGGAGAGTACAGGAGCTATGGGAGAGCTCACTCAGTTCAGATTTAGTAACGTTAGAGAGTACAGGAGCTATGGGAGAGCTCACTCAGTTCAGATTTATTAAGGTTAGAGAGTACAGGAGCTATGGGAGAGCTCACTCAGTTCAGATTTAGTAACGTTAGAGTACAGGAGCTATGGGAGAGCTCACTCAGTTCAGATTTATTAAGGTTGAGAGTACAGGAGCTATGGGAGAGCTCACTCAGTTCAGATTTAGTAACGTTAGAGAGTACAGGAGCTATGGGAGAGCTCACTCAGTTCAGATTTAGTAAGGTTAGAGAGTACAGGAGCTATGGGAGAGCTCACTCAGTTCAGATTTAGTAACGTTAGAGTACAGGAGCTATGGGAGAGCTCACTCAGTTCAGATTTATTAAGGTTGGAGAGTACAGGAGCTATGGGAGAGCTCACTCAGTTCAGATTTAGTAACGTTAGAGAGTACAGGAGCTATGGGAGAGCTCACTCAGTTCAGATTTATTAAGGTTGGAGAGTACAGGAGCTATGGGAGAGCTCACTCAGTTCAGATTTATTAAGGTTTGAGAGTACAGGAGCTATGGGAGAGCTCACTCAGTTCAGATTTATTAAGGTTGGAGAGTACAGGAGCTATGGGAGAGCTCACTCAGTCCAGATTTAATAAGGTTAGAAAGTACAGGAGCTATGGGAGAGCTCACTCAGTCCAGATTTAATAACGTTAGAGAGTACAGGAGCTATGGGAGAGCTCACTCAGTTCAGATTTAGTAACGTTAGAGAGTACAGGAGCTATGGGAGAGCTCACTCAGTTCAGATTTATTAAGGTTTGAGAGTACAGGAGCTATGGGAGAGCTCACTCAGTTCAGATTTAGTAACGTTAGAGAGTACAGGAGCTATGGGAGAGCTCACTCAGTTCAGATTTATTAAGGTTGAGAGTACAGGAGCTATGGGAGAGCTCACTCAGTTCAGATTTAGTAACGTTAGAGAGTACAGGAGCTATGGGAGAGCTCACTCAGTTCAGATTTAGTAACGTTAGAGAGTACA
Source organism: Protopterus annectens (assembly GCF_019279795.1). NCBI lineage: Eukaryota > Metazoa > Chordata > Ceratodontiformes > Protopteridae > Protopterus > Protopterus annectens. The sequence goes on along the minus strand of NC_056749.1, from coordinate 779,017,825 downwards.
GGAGCTATGGGAGAGCTCACTCAGTTCAGATTTAGTAACGTTAGAGTACAGGAGCTATGGGAGAGCTCACTCAGTTCAGATTTAGTAACGTTAGAGAGTACAGGAGCTATGGGAGAGCTCACTCAGTTCAGATTTAGTAACGTTAGAGAGTACAGGAGCTATGGGAGAGCTCACTCAGTTCAGATTTATTAAGTTTGAGAGTACAGGAGCTATGGGAGAGCTCACTCAGTTCAGATTTAGTAACGCTAGAGAGTACAGGAGCTATGGGAGAGCTCACTCAGTTCAGATTTATTAAGGTTGGAGTACAGGAGCTATGGGAGAGCTCACTCACTTCAGCTTTAGTAACGTTAGAGCGTACAGCAATTATGCGAGAGCTCACTCAGTCCAGATTTAGTAAGGTTAGAGAGTACAGGAGCTATGGGAGAGCTCACTCAGTTCAGATTTAGTAACGTTAGAGAGTACAGGAGCTATGGGAGAGCTCACTCAGTTGAGATTTAGTAAGGTTTGAGCGTACAGGAGCTATGGGAGAGCTCACTCAGTTCAGATGTAGTAACGTTAGAGTACAGGAGCTATGGGAGAGCTCACTCAGTTCAGATTTAGTAAGGTTGGAGAGTACAGGAGCTATGGGAGAGCTCACTCAGTTCAGATTTAGTAAGGTTAGAGAGTACAGGAGCTATGGGAGAGCTCACTCAGTTCAGATTTATTAAGGTTGGAGAGTACAGGAGCTATGGGAGAGCTCACTCAGTTCAGATTTATTAAGGTTGGAGAGTACAGGAGCTATGGGAGAGCTCACTCAGTTCAGATTTATTAACGTTAGAGAGTACAGGAGCTATGGGAGAGCTCACTCAGTTCAGATTTATTAAGGTTGGAGAGTACAGGAGCTATGGGAGAGCTCACTCAGTTCAGATTTATTAAGGTTTGAGAGTACAGGAGCTATGGGAGAGCTCACTCAGTCCAGATTTAGTAACGTTAGAGAGTACAGGAGCTATGGGAGAGCTCACTCAGTTCAGATTTATTAAGGTTGGAGAGTACAGGAGCTATGGGAGAGCTCACTCAGTTCAGATTTAGTAACGTTAGAGAGTACAGGAGCTATGGGAGAGCTCACTCAGTTCAGATTTAGTAACGTTAGAGAGTACAGGAGCTATGGGAGAGCTCACTCAGTTCAGATTTAGTAACGTTAGAGAGTACAGGAGCTATGGGAGAGCTCACTCAGTTCAGATTTATTAAGGTTTGAGAGTACAGGAGCTATGGGAGAGCTCACTCAGTTCAGATTTAGTAACGTTAGAGAGTACAGGAGCTATGGGAGAGCTCACTCAGTTCAGATTTATTAAGGTTGGAGTACAGGAGCTATGGGAGAGCTCACTCAGTTCAGATTTAGTAACGTTAGAGAGTACAGGAGCTATGGGAGAGCTCACTCAGTTCAGATTTATTAAGGTTGGAGAGTACAGGAGCTATGGGAGAGCTCACTCAGTTCAGATTTAGTAACGTTAGAGAGTACAGGAGCTATGGGAGAGCTCACTCAGTTCAGATTTAGTAAGGTTAGAGAGTACAGGAGCTATGGGAGAGCTCACTCAGTTCAGATTTAGTAACGTTAGAGAGTACAGGAGCTATGGGAGAGCTCACTCAGTTCAGATTTATTAAGGTTGCAGAGTACAGGAGCTATGGGAGAGCTCACTCAGTGCAGATTTATTAAGGTTTGAGAGTACAGGAGCTATGGGAGGGCTCACTCAGTTCAGATTTATTAAGGTTGGAGAGTACAGGAGCTATGGAGAGTACAGGAGCTATGGGCAAGCTCACTCAGTGCAGATTTAGTAACGTTAGAGAGTACAGGAGCTATGGGAGAGCTCACTCAGTTCAGATTTATTAAGGTTTGAGAGTACAGGAGCTATGGGAGAGCTCACTCAGTGCAGATTTAGTAACGTTAGAGAGTACAGGAGCTATGGGAGAGCTCACTCAGTTCAGATTTATTAAGGTTTGAGAGTACAGGAGGTATGGGAGAGCTCACTCAGTGCAGATTTAGTAACGTTAGAGAGTACAGGAGCTATGGGAGAGCTCACTCAGTCCAGATTTAGTAACATTAGAGAGTACAGGAACTATGGGAGAGCTCACTCAGTTCGAATTTAGTAACGTTAGAGAGTACAGGAGCTATGGGAGAGCTCACTCAGTCCAGATTTAGTAACGTTAGAGTGTACAGGAGCTATGGGAGAGCTCACTCAGTTCAGATTTATTAAGGTTGGAGAGTGCAGGAGCTATGGGAGAGCTTACTCAGTTCAGATTTATTAAGGTTGGAGAGTACAGGAGCTATGGGAGAGCTCACTCAGTTCAGATTTATTCAGGTTGGAGAGTACAGGAGCTATGGGAGAGCTCACTCAGTGCAAATTTATTAAGGTTGGAGAGTACAGAGCTATGGGAGAGCTCACTCAGTTCAGATTTAGTAACGATAGAGAGTACAGGAGCTATGGGAGAGCTCACTCAGTTCAGATTTATTAAGGTTTGAGAGTACAGGAGCTATCGGAGAGCTAACTCAGTCCAGATTTAGTAACGTTTGAGAGTACAGGAGCTTTGGGAGAGCTCACTCAGTTCAGATTTATTAAGGTTTGAGAGTACAGGAGCTATCGGAGAGCTAACTCAGTCCAGATTTAGTAACGTTTGAGAGAACAGGAGCTATGGGAGAGCTCACTCAGTCCAGATTTAGTAACATTAGAGAGGACAGGAGCTATGGGAGAGCTCACTCAGTTCAGATTTAGTAATGTTAGAGAGTACAGGAGCTATGGGAGAGCTCACTCAGTTCAGATTTAGTAACGTTAGAGAGTACGGGAGCTATGGGAGAGCTCACTCAGTTCAGATTTAGTAACGTTTGGGAGTACAGCAGCTATGGGAGAGCTCACTCAGTTCAGATTTAGTAATGTTAGAGAGTACAGGAGCTATGGGAGAGCTCATTCAGTTCAGATTTAGTAACGTTGGAGAGTACAGGAGCTAAGAGAGAGCTCACTCAGTTCAGATTTTTTAAGGTTGGAGAGTACAGGAGCTATGGGAGAGCTCACTCAGTTCAGATGTATTAAGGTTGGAGAGTACAGGAGCTATGGGAGAGCTAACTCAGTCCAGATTTAATAACGTTAGAGAGTACAGGAGCTATGGGAGAGCTCACTCAGTTCATATTTAGTAACGTTAGAGAGTACAGGAGCTATGGGAGAGCTGAATCAGTGCAGATTTATTAAGGTTTGAGAGTACAAGAGCTATGGGAGAGCTCACTCAGTTCAGATTTAGTAATGTTAGAGAGTACATGAGCTATGGGAGAGCTCACTCAGTTCAGATTTAGTAACATTAGAGAATACGGGAGCTATGGGAGAGCTCACTCAGTTCAGATTTAGTAACGTTTGAGAGTACAGGAGCTATGGGAGAGCTCACTTAGTTCAGATTTAGTAACGTTAGAGAGTAAAGGAGCTATGGGAGAGCTCACTCAGTTCACATTTAGTAACGTTAGATAGTACAGGAGCTATGGGAGAGCTCACTCAGTCCAGATTTAGTAACATTAGGGAGTACAGGAGCTATGGGAGCGCTCACTCAGTTCAGATTTAGTAACGTTTGATAGTACAGGAGCTATGGGAGAGCTCACTCAGTTCAGATTTATTAAGGTTGGAGAGTACAGGAGCTATGGGAGAGCTCACTCAGTTCAGATTTATTAAGGTTTGAGAGTACAGGAGCTATGGGAGAGCTCACTCAGTGCAGATTTAGTAACGTTAGAGAGTACAGGAGCTATGGGAGAGCTCACTCAGTCCAGATTTAGTAACGTTAGAGAGTACAGGAGCTATGGGAGAGCTCACTCAGTTCAGATTTAGTAACGTTAGAGAGTACAGGAGCTATGGGAGAGCTCACTCAGTTCAGATTTAGTAACGTTAGAGAGTACAGGAGCTATGGGAGAGCTCACTCAGTTCAGATTTATTAAGGTTGGAGAGTACAGGAGCTATGGGAGAGCTCACTCAGTTCAGGTTTATTCAGGTTGGAGAGTACAGGAGCTATGGGAGAGCTCACTCAGTGCAAATTTATTAAGGTTGGAGAGTACAGGAGCTATGGGAGAGCTCACTGAGTTCAGATTTAGTAATGATAGAGAGTACAGGAGCTATGGGAGAGCTCACTCAGTTCAGATTTATTAAGGTTTGAGAGTACAGGAGCTATGGGAGAGCTAACTCAGTCCAGATTTAGTAATGTTTGAGAGTACAGGAGCTTTGGGAGAGCTCACTCAGTTCAGATTTATTAAGGTTTGAGAGTACAGGAGCTATGTGAGAGCTCACTCAGTTCAGATTTACTAACGTTAGAGAGTACGGGAGCTATGGGAGAGCTCACTCAGTTCAGATTTATTAAGGTTGGAGAGTACAGGAGCTGTGGGAGAGCTCACTCAGTTCATATTTAGTAACGTTAGAGAGTACAGGAGCTATGGGAGAGCTCACTCAGTTCAGATTTAGTAATGTTAGAGAGTACGGGAGCTATTGGAGAGCTCACTCAGTTCAGATTTAGTAACGTTTGAGAGAACAGGAGCTATGGGAGAGCTCACTCAGTCCAGATTTAGTAACGTTAGAGAGGACAGGAGCTATGGGAGAGCTCACTCAGTTCAGATTTAGTAATGTTAGAGAGTACAGGAGCTATGGGAGAGCTCACTCAGTTCAGATTTAGTAACGTTAGAGAGTACGGGAGCTATGGGAGAGCTCACTCAGTTCAGATTTAGTAACGTTTGAGAGTACAGCAGCTATGGGAGAGCTCACTCAGTTCAGATTTAGTAACGTTAGAGAGTACAGGAGCTAAGAGAGAGCTCACTCCGTTCAGATTTATTAAGGTTGGAGAGTACAGGAGCTATGGGAGAGCTCACTCAGTTCAGATGTATTAAGGTTGGAGAGTACAGGAGCTATGAGAGAGCTCACTCAGTCCAGATTTAATAACGTTAGAGAGTACAGGAGCTATGGGAGAGCTCACTCAGTTCAGATTTAGTAACATTAGAGAGTACAGGAGCTATGGGAGAGCTCACTCAGTTCAGATTTAGTAACGTTTGAGAGTACAGGAGCTATGGGAGAGCTCACTCAGTTCAGATTTATTAAGGTTGGAGAGTACAGGAGCTATGGGAGAGCTCACTCAGTTCAGATTTAGTAACATTAGAGAGTACAGGAGCTATGGGAGAGCTCACTCAGTTCAGATTTAGTAATGTTAGAGAGTACAGGAGGTATGGGCGAGCTCACTCAGTTCAGATTTAGTAACATTAGAGAGTACAGGAGCTATGGGAGAGCTCACTCAGTTCAGATTTAGTAATGTTAGAGAGTACAGGAGGTATGGGCGAGCTCACTCAGTTCAGATTTTGTAAGGTTGGAGAGTACGGGAGCTATGGGAGAGCTCACTCAGTTCAGATTTAGTAACGTTAGAGAGTACAGGAGCTATGGGAGAGCTCACTCAGTTCAGATTTAGTAACGTTAGAGAGTACAGGAGCTATGGGAGAGCTCACTCAGTTCAGATTTAGTAACGTTAGAGAGTACAGGAGCTATGGGAGAGCTCACTCAGTTCAGATTTAGTAACGTTAGAGAGTACAGGAGCTATGGGAGAGCTCACTCAGTTCAGATTTATTAAGGTTGGAGAGTACAGGAGCTATGGGAGAGCTCACTCAGTTCAGATTTATTAAGGTTGGAGAGTACAGGAGCTATGGGAGAGCTCACTCAGTGCAGATTTATTAAGGTTGGAGAGTACAGGAGCTATGGGAGAGCTCACTCAGTTCAGATTTAGTAACGATAGAGAGTACAGGTGCTATGGGAGAGCTCACTCAGTTCAGATTTATTAAGGTTTGAGAGTACAGGAGCTATGGGAGAGATAACTCAGTCCAGATTTAGTAATGTTTGAGAGTACAGGAGCTATGGAGAGCTCACTCAGTTCAGATTTATTAAGGTTTGAGAGTACAGGAGCTATGGGAGACCTCACTCAGTTCAGATTTAGTAAAGTTAGAGAGTACAGGAGCTATGGGAGAGCTCACTCAGTTCAGATTTATTAAGATTGGAGAGTACTTGAGCTATGGGAGAGCTCACTCAGTCCAGATTTAGTAACGTTAGAGAGTACAGGAGCTATGGGAGAGCTCACTCATTGCAGATTTAGTAAAGTTAGAGAGTACAGGAGCTATGGGAGAGCTCACTCAGTTCAGATTTAGTAAAGTTAGAGAGTACAGGAGCTATGGGAGAGCTCACTCAGTTCAGATTTATTAAGATTGGAGAGTACTTGAGCTATGGGAGAGCTCACTCAGTTCAGATTTAGTAACGTTAAAGAGTACAGGAGCTATGGCAGAGCTCACTCATTGCAGATTTAGTAAAGTTAGAGAGTACAGGAGCTATGGGAGAGCTCACTCAGTGCAGATTTATTAAGGTTGGAGAGTACAGGAGCTATGGGAGAGCTCACTCAGTTCAGATTTAGTAACGTTAGAGAGTACAGGAGCTATGGGAGAGCTCACTCAGTCCAGATTTAATAACGTTAGAGAGTACAGGAGCTATGGGAGAGCTCACTCAGTTCAGATTTAGTAACGTTAGAGAGTACAGGAGCTATGCAAAAGCTCACTCAGTTCAGATTTAGTAACGTTAGAGAGTACAGGAGCTATGGGAGAGCTCACTCAGTTCAGATTTATTAAGGTTGGAGAGTACAGGAGCTATGGGAGAGCTCACTCAGTTCAGATTTAGTAAGGATGGAGAGTACAGGAGCTATGGGAGAGCTCACTCAGTTCAGATTTATTAACGTTAGAGAGTACAGGAGCTATGGGAGAGCTCACTCAGTTCAGATTTATTAAGGTTTTTGAGTACAGGAGCTATGGGAGAGCTCACTCAGTTCAGATTTATTAAGGTTGGAGAGTACAGGAGCTATGGGAGAGCTCACTCAGTCCAGATTTAATAAGGTTAGAAAGTACAGGAGCTATGGGAGAGCTCACTCATTTCAGATGTATTAAGGTTTGAGAGTACAGGAGCTATGGGAGAGCTCACTCAGTTCATATTTAGTAACGTTAGAGAGTACAGGAGCTATGGGAGAGCTCACTCAGTTCAGATTTAGTAACGTTAGAGAGTACAGGAGCTATGGGAGAGCTCACTCAGTTCAGATTTAGTAACGTTTGAGAGTACACGAGCTATGGGAGAGCTCACTCAGTTCAGATTTAGTAACGTTAGAGAGTACAGGAGCTATGGGAGAGCTCACTCAGTTCAGATTTAGTAACGTTTGAGAGAACAGGAGCTATGGGAGAGCTCACTCAGTTCAGATTTAGTAACGTTTGAGAGTACAGGAGCTATGGGAGAGCTCACTCAGTTCAGATTTATTAAGGTTGGAGAGTACAGGAGCTATGGGAGAGCTCACTCAGTTCAGATGTATTAAGTTTGGAGAGTACAGGAGCTATGGGAGAGCTCACTCAGTCCAGATTTAATAACATTAGAGAGTACAGGAGCTATGGGAGAGCTCACTCAGTTCAGATTTAGTAACGTTAGAGAGTACAGGAGCTATGGGAGAGCTCACTCTGTGCAGATTTATTAAGGTTGGAGAGTACAGGAGCTATGGGAGAGCTCACTCTGTGCAGATTTATTAAGGTTGGAGAGTACAGGAGCTATGGGAGAGCTCACTCAGTTCAGATTTATTAAGATTGGAGAGTACTTGAGCTATGGGAGAGCTCACTCAGTCCAGATTTAGTAACGTTAGAGAGCACAGGAGCTATGGGAGAGCTCACTCAGTTGAGATTTAGTAATGTTAGAGAGTACAGGAGCTATGGGAGAGCTCACTCAGTTCAGATTTAGTAACGTTAGAGAGTACGGGAGCTATGGGAGAGCTCAGTTAGTGCAGATTTATTAAGGCTGGAGAGTACAGGAGCTATGGGAGAGCTCACTCAGTTCAGATTTATTAAGGTTGGAGAGTACAGGAGCTATGGGAGAGCTCACTCAGTTCAGATTTTGTAAGGTTGGAGAGTACGGGAGCTATGGGAGAGCTCACTCAGTTCAGATTTAGTAACGTTAGAGAGTACAGGAGCTATGGGCGAGCTCACTCAGTCCAGATTTAGTAATGTTAGAGAGTACAGGAGCTATGGGAGAGCTCACTAAGTTCAGATTTATTAATGTTTGAGAGAACAGGAGCTATGGGAGAGCTCACTCAGTGCAGATTTAGTAACGTTAGAGAGTACAGGAGCTATGGGAGAGCTCACTCAGTCCAGATTTAATAACGTTAGAGAGTACAGGAACTATGGGAGAGCTCACTCAGTTCGAATTTAGTAACGTTAGAGAGTACAGGAGCTATGGGAGAGCTCACTCAGTCCAGATTTAGTAACGTTAGAGTGTACAGGAGCTATGGGAGAGCTCACTCAGTTCAGATTTATTAAGGTTGGAGAGTGCAGGAGCTATGGGAGAGCTTACTCAGTTCAGATTTATTAAGGTTGGAGAGTACAGGAGCTATGGGAGAGCTCACTCAGTTCAGATTTATTCAGGTTGGAGAGTACAGGAGCTATGGGAGAGCTCACTCAGTGCAAATTTATTAAGGTTGGAGAGTACAGGAGCTATGGGAGAGCTCACTCAGTTCAGATTTAGTAACGATAGAGAGTACAGGAGCTATGGGAGAGCTCACTCAGTTCAGATTTATTAAGGTTTGAGAGTACAGGAGCTATCGGAGAGCTAACTCAGTCCAGATTTAGTAACGTTTGAGAGTACAGGAGCTTTGGGAGAGCTCACTCAGTTCAGATTTATTAAGGTTTGAGAGTACAGGAGCTATGGGAGACCTCACTCAGTTCAGATTTAGTAAAGTTAGAGAGTACAGGAGCTATGGGAGAGCTCACTCAGTTCAGATTTATTAAGATTGGAGAGTACTTGAGCTATGGGAGAGCTCACTCAGTTCAGATTTAGTAACGTTAGAGAGTACAGGAGCTATGGGAGAGCTCACTCAGTTCAGATTTATTAAGGTTTGAGAGTACAGGAGCTATGGGAGAGCTCACTCAGTGCAGATTTAGTAACGTTATAGAGTACAGGAGCTATGGGAGAGCTCACTCAGTGCAGATTTATTAAGGTTGGAGAGTACAGGAGCTATGGGAGAGCTCACTCAGTTCAGATTTAGTAACGTTAGAGAGTACGGGAGATATGGGAGAGCTCACTCAGTGCAGATTTATTAAGGTTTTTGAGTACAGGAGCTATGGGAGAGCTCACTCAGTTCAGATGTATTAAGGTTGGAGAGTACAGGAGCTATGGGAGAGCTCACTCAGTCCAGATTTAATAACGTTAGAGAGTACAGGAGCTATGGGAGAGCTCACTCAGTTCAGATTTAGTAACGTTAGAGTACAGGAGCTATGGGAGAGCTCACTCAGTCCAGATTTAGTAACGTTAGAGAGTACAGGAGCTATGGGAGAGCTCACTCAGTTCAGATTTATTAAGGTTGGAGAGTACAGGAGCTATGGGAGAGCTCACTCTGTTCAGATTTAGTAAGGTTGAGAGTACAAGAGCTATGGGAGAGCTCAGTCAGTTCAGATTTAGTAAGGTTAGAGAGTACAGGAGCTATGGGAGAGCTCACTCAGTTCAGATTTATTAAGGTTGGAGAGTACAGGAGCTATGGGAGAGCTCACTCAGTTCAGATTTAGTAACGTTATAGAGTACAGGAGCTATGGGAGAGCTCACTCAGTGCAGATTTATTAAGGCTGGAGAGTACAGGAGCTATGGGAGAGCTCACTCAGTCCAGATTTAGTAACGTTAGAGAGTACAGGAGCTATGGGAGAGCTCACTCAGTTCAGATTTATTAAGGTTGGAGAGTACAGGAGCTATGGGAGAGCTCACTCAGTTCAGATTTAGTAACGTTAGAGAGTACAGGAGCTATGGGAGAGCTCACTCAGTTCAGATTTAGTAACGTTAGAGAGTACAGGAGCTATGGGAGAGCTCACTCAGTTCAGATTTAGTAATGTTAGAGAGTACGGGAGCTATGGGAGAGCTCACTCAGTTCAGATTTAGTAACGTTTGAGAGTACAGGAGCTATGGGAGAGCTCACTCAGTCCAGATTTAGTAACGTTAGAGTACAGGAGCTATGGGAGAGCTCACTCAGTTCAGATTTAGTAATGTTAGAGTACAGGAGCTATGGGAGAGCTCACTCAGATTTATTAGCGTTTGAGAGTACAGCAGCTATGGGAGAGCTCACTCAGTTCAGATTTAGTAACGTTAGAGAGTACAGGAGCTAAGAGAGAGCTCACTCCGTTCAGATTTATTAAGGTTGGAGTACAGGAGCTATGGGAGAGCTCACTCAGTTCAGATTTAGTAACGTTGAGAGTACAGGAGCTATGGGAGAGCTCACTCAGTCCAGATTTAGTAACGTTAGAGTACAGGAGCTATGGGAGAGCTCACTCAGTTCAGATTTAGTAACGTTAGAGTACAGGAGCTATGGGAGAGCTCACTCAGTTCAGATTTAGTAACGTGAGAGTACAGGAGCTATGGGAGAGCTCACTCAGTTCAGATTTATTAAGGTTGGAGAGTACAGGAGCTATGGGAGAGCTCACTCAGTTCAGATTTATTAAGGTTGAGAGTACAGGAGCTATGGGAGAGCTCACTCAGTTCAGATTTATTAAGGTTGGAGAGTACAGGAGCTATGGGAGAGCTCACTCAGTTCAGATTTATTAAGGTTGGAGAGTACAGGATCTATTGGAGAGCTCACTTAGTTCAGATTTATTAAGGTTTGAGAGTACAGGAGCTATGGGAGCGCTCACTCAGTCCAGATTTAGTAACATTAGAGAGTACAGGAGCTATGGGAAAGCTCACTCAGTGCAGATTTATTAAGGTTGGACAGTACAGGAGCTATGGGAGAGCTCACTCAGTTCAGATTTATTGAGGTTGGAGAGTACTGGAGCTATGGGAGAGCTCACTCTGTTCAGATTTAGTAACGTTAGAGAGTACAGGAGCTATGGGAGAGCTCACTCTGTGCAGATTTAATAAGGTTGGAGAGTACAGGAGCTATGGGAGAGCTCACTCAGTCCAGATTTAGTAACGTTAGAGAGCACAGGAGCTATGGGAGAGCTCACTCAGTTGAGATTTAGTAATGTTAGAGAGTACAGGAGCTATGGGAGAGCTCACTCAGTTCAGATTTAGTAACGTTAGAGAGTACAGGAGCTATGGGAGAGCTCACTCAGTTCAGATTTATTAAGGTTGGAGAGTACAGGAGCTATGGGAGAGCTCACTCAGTTCAGATTTTGTAAGGTTGGAGAGTACGGGAGCTATGGGAGAGCTCACTCAGTTCAGATTTAGTAACGTTAGAGAGTACAGGAGCTATGGGCGAGCTCACTCAGTCCAGATTTAGTAATGTTAGAGAGTACAGGAGCTATGGGAGAGCTCACTAAGTTCAGATTTATTAATGTTTGAGAGAACAGGAGCTATGGGAGAGCTCACTCAGTGCAGATTTAGTAACGTTAGAGAGTACAGGAGCTATGGGAGAGCTCACTCAGTCCAGATTTAATAACGTTAGAGAGTACAGGAACTATGGGAGAGCTCACTCAGTTCGAATTTAGTAACGTTAGAGAGTACAGGAGCTATGGGAGAGCTCACTCAGTTCAGATTTATTAAGGTTGGAGAGTGCAGGAGCTATGGGAGAGCTTACTCAGTTCAGATTTATTAAGGTTGGAGAGTACAGCAGCTATGGGAGAGCTCACTCAGTTCAGATTTATTCAGGTTGGAGAGTACAGGAGCTATGGGAGAGCTCACTCAGTGCAGATTTATTAAGGTTGGAGAGTACAGGAGCTATGGGAGAGCTCACTCAGTTCAGATTTAGTAACGATAGAGAGTACAGGTGCTATGGGAGAGCTCACTCAGTTCAGATTTATTAAGGTTTGAGAGTACAGGAGCTATGGGAGAGATAACTCAGTCCAGATTTAGTAACGTTTGAGAGTACAGGAGCTATGGGAGAGCTCACTCAGTTCAGATTTATTAAGGTTTGAGAGTACAGGAGCTATGGGAGACCTCACTCAGTTCAGATTTAGTAAAGTTAGAGAGTACAGGAGCTATGGGAGAGCTCACTCAGTTCAGATTTATTAAGATTGTAGAGTACTTGAGCTATGGGAGAGCTCACTCAGTCCAGATTTAGTAACGTTAGAGAGTACAGGAGCTATGGGAGAGCTCACTCAGTTCAGATTTATTAAGGTTTGAGAGTACAGGAGCTATGGCAGAGCTCACTCATTGCAGATTTAGTAAAGTTAGAGAGTACAGGAGCTATGGGAGAGCTCACTCAGTGCAGATTTATTAAGGTTGGAGAGTACAGGAGCTATGGGAGAGCTCACTCAGTTCAGATTTAGTAACGTTAGAGAGTACGGGAGATATGGGAGAGCTCACTCAATGCAGATTTATTAAGGTTGGAGAGAACAGGAGCTATTGGAGAGCTCACTCAGTTCAGATGTATTAAGGTTGGAGAGTACAGGAGCTATGGGAGAGCTCACTCAGTCCAGATTTAATAACGTTAGAGAGTACAGGAGCTATGGGAGAGCTCACTCAGTTCAGATTTAGTAACGTTAGAGAGTACAGGAGCTATGCGATAGCTCACTCAGTTCAGATTTAGTAACGTTAGAGAGTACAGGATCTATGGGAGAGCTCACTCAGTTCAGATTTATTAAGGTTGGAGAGTACAGGAGCTATGGGAGAGCTCACTCAGTTCAGATTTAGTAAGGTTGGAGAGTACAGGAGCTATGGGAGAGCTCACTCAGTTCAGATTTAGTAACGTTAGAGTAGTACAGGAGCTATGGGAGAGCTCACTCAGTTCAGATTTATTAAGGTTTGTGAGTACAGGAGCTATGGGAAAGCTCACTCAGTTCAGATTTATTAAGGTTGGAGAGTACAGGAGCTATGGGAGAGCTCACTCAGTTCAGATTTAGTAACGTTATAGAGTACAGGAGCTATGGGAGAGCTCACACAGTGCAGATTTATTAAGGTTTGAGAGTACAGGAGCTATGGGAGAGCTCACTCAGTTCAGATTTAGTAACGTTAGAGAGTACGGGAGCTATGGGAGAGCTCACTCAGTTCAGATTTATTAAGGTTGGAGAGTACAGGAGCTATGGGAGAGCTCACTCAGTTCAGATTTAGTAACGTTAGAGAGTACAGGAGCTATAAGAGAGCTCACTCAGTTCAGATTTAGTAATGTTAGAGAGTACAGGAGCTATGGGAGAGCTCACTCAGTTCAGATTTAGTAATGTTAGAGAGTACGGGAGCTATGGGAGAGCTCACTCAGTTCAGATTTGGTAACGTTTGAGAGTACACGAGCTATGGGAGAGCTCACTCAGTCCAGATTTAGTAACGTAGAGAGTACAGGAGCTATGGGAGAGCTCACTCAGTTCAGATTTAGTAATGTTAGAGAGTACAGGAGCTATGGGAGAGCTCACTCAGTTCAGATTTAGTAATGTTAGAGAGTACGGGAGCTATGGGAGAGCTCACTCAGTTCAGATTTGGTAACGTTTGAGAGTACACGAGCTATGGGAGAGCTCACTCAGTCCAGATTTAGTAACGTAGAGAGTACAGGAGCTATGGGAGAGCTCACTCAGTTCAGATTTAGTAATGTTAGAGAGTACGGGAGCTATGGGAGAGCTCACTCAGTTCAGATTTGGTAACGTTTGAGAGTACACGAGCTATGGGAGAGCTCACTCAGTCCAGATTTAGTAACGTAGAGAGTACAGGAGCTATGGGAGTGCTCACTCAGTTCAGATTTAGTAACGTTAGAGAGTACGGGAGCTATGGGAGAGCTCACTCAGTTCAGATTTAGTAACGTTGGAGAGTACAGGATCTATGGGAGAGCTCACTTAGTTCAGATTTATTAAGGTTGGAGAGTACAGGAGCTATGGGAGAGCTCACTCAGTTCAGATTTATTAAGGTTGGAGAGTACAGGAGCTATGGGAGAGCTCACTCAGTTCAGATTTATTAAGGTTGGAGAGTACAGGAGCTATGGGAGAGCTCACTCAGTTCAGATTTATTAAGGTTGGAGAGTACAGGATCTATGGGAGAGCTCACTTAGTTCAGATTTATTAAGGTTTGAGAGTACAGGAGCTATGGGAGCGCTCACTCAGTCCAGATTTAGTAACATTAGAGAGTACAGGAGCTATGGGAAAGCTCACTCAGTGCAGATTTATTAAGGTTGGACAGTACAGGAGCTATGGGAGAGCTCACTCAGTTCAGATTTAGTAACGTTAGAGAGTACAGGAGCTATGGTAGAGCTCACTTGGTGCAGATTTATTAAGGCTGGAGAGTACAGGAGCTATGGGAGAACTCACTCAGTCCAGATTTAGTAACGTTAGAGAGTACAGGAGCTATGGGAGAGCTCACTCAGTTCAGATTTAGTAACGTTAGAGAGTACAGGAGCTATGGGAGAGCTCACTCAGTTCAGATTTAGTAACGTTAGAGAGTACAGGAGCTATGGGAGAGCTCACTCAGTCCAGATTTAGTAACGTTAGAGAGTACAGGAGCTATGGGAGAGCTCACTCCGTTCAGATTTAGTAACGTTAGAGAGTATAGGAGCTATGGGAGAGCTCACTCAGTTCAGATTTATTAAGGTTGGAGAGTACAGGAGCTATGGGAGAGCTCACTCAGTTCAGATTTCGTAACGTTAGAGAGTACAGGAGCTATGAGAGAGCTCACTCAGTTTAGATTTATTAAGGTTTGAGAGTACAGCAGCTATGGGAGAGCTCACTCAGTTCAGATTTAGAAACGTTAGAGAGTACGGGAGTTATGGGAGAGCTCACTCAGTTCAGATTTAGTAACATTAGAGAGTACAGGAGCTATGGGAGAGCTCACTCAGTTCATATTTATTAAGGTTTGAGAGTGCAGGAGCTATGGGAGCGCTCACTCAGTCCAGATTTAGTAACGTTAGAGAGTACTGGAACTAAGGAAGAGTTTACTCAGTGCAGATTTATTAAGGTTGGAGAGTACAGGAGATATGGGAGAGCTCACTCAGTCCAGATTTAGTAACGTTAGAGAGTACAGGAGCTATGGGAGAGCTCACTCAGTTCAGATTTAGTAATGCTAGAGAGCACAGGAGCTATGGGAGAGCTCACTCAGTTCAGATTTAGTAACATTAGAGAGTACGGGAGCGATGGGAGAGCTCACTCAGTTCATATTTATTAAGGTTTGAGAGTGCAGGAGCTATGGGAGCACTCACTCAGTCCAGATTTAGTAACGTTAGAGAGTACTGGAACTAAGGAAGAGTTTACTCAGTGCAGATTTATTAAGGTTGGAGAGTACAGGAGATATGGGAGAGCTCACTCAGTCCAGATTTAGTAACGTTAGAGAGTACAGGAGCTATGGGAGAGCTCACTCAGTTCAGATTTAGTAATGTTAGAGAGCACAGGAGCTATGGGAGAGCTCACTCAGTTCAGATTTAGTAACGTTAGAGAGTACGGGAGCTATGGGAGAGCTCACTCAGTTCAGATTTATTAAGGTTTGAGAGTACAAGAGCTATGGGAGAGCTCACTCAGTTCAGATTTATTAAGGTGGGAGAGTACAGGAGCTATGGGAGAGCTCACTCAGTCCAGATTTAGTAACGTTAGAGAGTACAGGAGCTATGGGAGAGCTCACTCAGTGCAGATTTATTAAGGTTTGAGAGTACAGGAGCTATGGGAGAGCTCACTCAGTTCAGATTTAGTAATGTTAGAGAGTACAGGAGCTATGGGAGAGCTCACACAGTTCAGATTTAGTAACATTAGAGAGTACGGGAGCTATGGGAGACCTCACTCAGTTAAGATTTAGTAACGTTTGAGAGGACAGGAGCTATGGGAGAGCTCACTTAGTTCAGATTTAGTAAAGTTAGAGAGTAAAGGAGCTATGGGAGAGCTCACTCAGTTCAGATTTATTAAGATTGGAGAGTACATGAGCTATGGGAGAACTCACTCAGTCCAGATTTAGTAACGTTTGAGAGTACTGGAGCTATGGGAGAACTCACTCAGTCCAGATTTAGTAACGTTTGAGAGTACAGGAGCTATGGGAGAGCTCACTCAGTTCAGATTTATTAAGGTTGGAGAGTACAGGAGCTATGGGAGAGCTCACTCAGTCCAGATTTAGTAACGTTAGAGAGTACAGGAGCTATGGGAGAGCTCACTCAGTTCTGATTTATTAAGGTTTGAGAGTACAGGAGCTATGGGAGAGCTCACTCAGTGCAGATTTAGTAACGTTAGAGAGTACAGGAGCTATGGGAGAGCACACTCAGTCCAGATTTAGTAACGTTAGAGAGTACAGGAGCTATGGGAGAGCTCACTCAGTTCAGATTTAGTAACGTTAGAGAGTACAGGAGCTATGGGAGAGCTCACTCAGTCCAGATTTAGTAACGTTAGAGAGTACAGGAGCTATGGGAGAGCTCACTCAGTTCAGATTTATTAAGGTTGGAGAGTGCAGGATCTATGGGAGAGGTCACTCAGTTCAGATTTATTAAGGTTGGAGAGTACAGGAGCTATGGGAGAGCTCACTCAGTTCAGATTTATTAAGGTTTGAGAGTACAGGAGCTATGGGACAGCTAACTCAGTCCAGATTTAGTAACGTTTGAGAGTACAGGAGCTATGGGAGAGCTCACTCAGTTCAGATTTATTAAGATTGGAGAGTACATGAGCTATGGGAGAGCTCACTCAGTCCAGATTTAGTAACGTTAGAGAGTACAGGAGCTATGGGAGAGCTCACTCAGTTCAGATTTATTAAGGTTTGAGAGTACAGGAGGTATGGCAGAGCTCACTCATTGCAGATTTAGTAAAGTTAGAGAGTACAGGAGCTATGGGAGAGCTCACTCAGTGCAGATTTATTAAGGTTGGAGAGTCAGGAACTATGGGAGAGCTCACTCAGTTCAGATTTAGTAACGTTAGAGAGTACGGGAGCTATGGGAGAGCTCACTCAGTGCAGATTTATTAAGGTTGGAGAGTACAGGAGCTATTGGAGAGCTCACTCAGTTCAGATGTATTAAGGTTGGAGAGTACAGGAGCTATGGGAGAGCTCACTCAGTCCAGATTTAATAACGTTAGAAAGTACAGGAGCTATGGGAAAGCTCACTCAGTTCAGATTTAGTAACGTTAGCGAGTACAGGAGCTATGGGAGAGCTCACTCAGTTCAGATTTATTAAGGTTGGAGAGTACAGGAGCTATGGGAGAGCTCACTCAGTTCAGATTTAGTAAGGTTGGGGAGTACAGGAGCTATGGGAGAGCTCACTCAGTCCAGATTTAGTAACGTTAGAAAGTACAGGAGCTAAGGGAGAGCACACTCAGTCCAGATTTAGTAACGTTTGAGAGTACGGGAGCTATGGGAGAGCTCACTCAGTTCAGATTTAGTAACGTTAGAGAGTACGGGAGCTATGGGAGAGCTCACTCAGTTCAGATTTGGTAACGTTTGTGAGTACAGGAGCTATGGGAGAGCTCACTCAGTTCAGATTTAGTAACGTTAGGGAATACAGGAGCTATGGGAGAGCTCACTCAGTTCAGATTTAGTAACGTTAGAGAGTACAGGAGCTATGTTAGAGCTCACTCAGTTCAGATTTATTAAGGTTGGAGAGTACTGGAGGTATGGGAGAGCTCACATAGTTCAGATTTATTAAGGTTTGAGAGTACAGGAGCTATGGGAGCGCTCACTCAGTCCAGATTTAGTAACGTTAGAGAGTACAGGAGCTATGGGAGAGCTCATTCAGTGCAGATTTATTAAGGTTGGAGAGTACAGGAGCTATGGGAGAGCTCACTCAGTTCAGATTTAGTAAGGTTAGAGAGTACAGGAGCTATGGGAGAGCTCATTCAGTGCAGATTTATTAAGGTTGGAGAGTACAGGAGCTATGGGAGAGCTCACTCAGTTCAGATTTAGTAAGGTTAGAGAGTACAGGAGCTATGGGAGAGCTCATTCAGTGCAGATTTATTAAGGCTGGAGAGTACAGGAGCTATGGGAGAGCTCACTGAGTTCAGATTTAGTAACGTTAGAGAGTACAGGAGCTATGGGAGAGCTCACTCAGTTCAGATTTATTAAGGTTTGAGAGTACAGGAGCTATGGGAGCGCTCACTCAGTCCAGATTTAGTTACGTTAGAGAGTACAGGAGCTATGGTAGAGCTCACTCAGTGCAGATTTATTAAGGCTGGAGAGTACAGGAGGTATGGGAGAGCTCACTCAGTCCAGATTGAGTAACGTTAGAGAGTACAGGAGCTATGGTAGAGCTCACTCAGTCCAGATTTAGTAACGTTAGAGAGTACAGGTGCTATGGGAGAGCTCACTCAGTTCAGATTTAGTAACGTTAGAGAGTACAGGAGCTATGGGAGGGCTCACTCAGTTCAGATTTTGTAACGTTATAGAGTACAGGAGCTATGGGAGAGCTCACACAGTGCAGATTTATTAAGGTTGGAGAGTACAGGAGCTATGGGAGGGCTCACTCAGTTCAGATTTAGTAACATTAGAGAGTACAGGAGCTATGGGACAGCTCACTCAGTTCAGATTTATTAAGGTTGGAGAGTACAAGAGCTATGGGAGAGCTCACTCAGTTCAGATTTATTAAGGTTGGAGGGTACAGGAGCTATGGGAGAGCTCACTCAGTTCAGATTTATTAAGGTTCGAGAGTACAGGAGCTATGGGAGAGCTCACTCAGTCCAGATTTAGTAACGTTAGAGAGTAAAGGAGCTATGGTAGAGCTCACTCAGTGCAGATTTATTAAGGTTTGAGAGTACAGGAGCTATGGGAGAGCTCACTCAGTTCAGATTTAGTAACATTAGAGAGTACAGGAGCTATGGGAGAGCTCACTCAGTTCAGATTTAGTAACATTAGAGAGTACAGGAGCTATGGGAGAGCTCACTCAGTTCAGATTTAGTAACGTTAGAGAGTACAGGAGCTATGGGAGAGCTCACTCAGTTCAGATTTATTAAGGTTGGAGAGTACAGGAGCTATGGGAGTGCTCACTCAGTTCAGATTTATTAAGGTTGGAGAGTACCTGAGCTATGGGAGAGTTCACTTAGTTCAGATTTATTAAGGTTTGAGAGTACAGGAGCTATGGGATAGCTCACTCAGTCCAGATTTAGTAACGTTAGAGAGTACAGGAGCTATGGGAGAGCTCACTCAGTTCAGATTTATTAAGGTTGGAGAGTACAGGAGCTATGGGAGAGCTCACTCAGTTCAGATTTAGTAACGTTAGAGAGTACAGGAGCTATGGGAGAGCTCACTCAGTCCAGATTTAGTAACGTTAGAGAGTACAGGAGCTATGGGAGAGCTCACTCAGTTCAGATTTATTAAGGTTGGAGAGTACAGGAGCTATGGGAGAGCTCACTCAGTTCAGATTTAGTAACGTTAGAGAGTACAGGAGCTATGGGAGAGCTCACTCAGTCCAGATTTAGTAACGTTAGAGAGTACAGGAGCTATGGGAGAGCTCACTCAGTCCAGATTTAGTAACGTTAGAGAGTACAGGAGCTATGGGAGAGCTCACTCAGTTCAGATTTAGTAATGTTAGAGAGCACAGGAGCTATGGGAGAGCTCACTCAGTTCAGATTTAGTAACGTTTGAGAGTACAGGAGCTATGGGAGAGCTCACTCAGTTCAGATTTATTAAGGTTGGAGAGTACAGGAGCTATGGGAGAGCTCACTCAGTTCAGATTTAGTAACATTTGAGAGTACAGGAGCTATGGGAGAGCTCACTCAGTTCAGCTTTAGTAATGTTAGAGAGTACAGGAGCTATGGGAGAGCTCACTCAGTTCAGATTTAGTAACGTTAGAGAGTACAGGAGCTATGGGAGAGCTCACTCAGTTCAGATTTATTAAGGTTGGAGAGTGCAGGAGCTATGGGAGAGCTCACACAGTGCAGATTTATTAAGGTTGGAGAGTACAGGAGCTATGGGAGAGCTCACTCAGTTCAGATTTATTAAGGTTGGAGAGTACAGGAGCTATGGGAGAGCTCACTTAGTTCAGATTTATTAAGGTTTGAGAGTACAGGAGCTATGGGAGTGCTCACTCAGTCCAGATTTAGTAACGTTAGAGAGTACAGGATCTATGGGTGAGCTCACTCAGTGCATATTTATTAAGGTTGGAGAGTACAGGAGCTATGGGGAGCTCACTCAGTTCAGATTTAGTAAGGTTAGAGAGTACAGGAGCTATGGGAGAGCTCACTCAGTGCAGATTTATTAAGGCTGGAGAGTACAGGAGCTATGGGAGAGCTCACTCAGTCCAGATTTAGTAACGTTACAGAGTACAGGAGCTATCGGAGAGCTCACTCAGTTCAGATTTAGTAACGTTTGAGAGTACAGGAGCTATGGGAGAGCTCACTCAGTTCAGATTTAGTAACTTTAGAGAGTACAGGAGCTATGGGAGAGCTCACTCAGTCCAGATTTAGTAACGTTAGAGAGTACAGGAGCTATGGGAGAGCTCACTCAGTTCAGATTTAGTAACGTTAGAGAGTACAGGAGCTATGGGAGAGCTCACTCAGTTCAGATTTAGTAACTTTAGAGAGTACGGGAGCTATGGGAGAGCTCACTCAGTTCAGATTTAGTAACGTTAGAGAGTACAGGAGCTGTGGGAGAGCTCACTCAGTTCAGATTTATTAACGTTAGAGAGTACAGGAGCTATGGGAGAGCTCACTCAGTTCAGATTTATTAAGGTTTGAGAGTACAGGAGCTATGGTAGAGCTCACTCAGTTCAGATTTATTCAGGTTGGAGAGTACAGGATCTATGGGAGAGCTCACTTAGTTCAGATTTAGTAACGTTAGAGAGTACAGGAGCTATGGGAGAGCTCACTCAGTTCAGATTTATTAAGGTTTGAGAGTACAGGAGCTATGGGAGTGCTCACTCAGTCCAGATTTAGTTACGTTAGAGAGTACAGGAGCTATGGTAGAGCCCACTCAGTACAGATTTATTAAGGTTGGAGAGTACAGGAGCTATGGGAGAGCTCACTCAGTCCAGATTTAGTAACGTTAGAGAGTACAGGTGCTATGGGAGAGCTCACTCAGTTCAGATTTAGTAACGTTAGAGAGTACAGGAGCTATGGGAGAGCTCACTCAGTTCAGATTTATTAAGGTTTGAGAGTACAGGAGCTGTGGGAGAGCTCACTCAGTTCAGATTTAGTAACGTTTGAGAGTACAGGAGCTATGGGAGAGCTCACTCAGTTCAGATTTATTAAGGTTGGAGAGTACAGGAGCTATGGGAGAGCTCACTCAGTTCAGATTTAGTAATGTTAGAGAGCACAGGAGCTATGGGAGAGCTCACTCAGTTCAGATTTAGTAACGTTAGAGAGTACAGGAGCTATGGGAGAGCTCACTCAGTTCAGATTTATTAAGGTTAGAGAGTACAGGAGCTATGGGAGAGCTCACTCAGTTCAGATTTATTAAGGTTAGAGAGTACAGGAGCTATGGGAGAGCTCACTCAGTGCAGATTTATTAAGGTTTGAGAGTACAGGAGCTATGGGAGAGCTCACTCAGTTCAGATTTATTAAGGTTGGAGAGTACAGGGGCTATGGGAGAGTTCACTTAGTTCAGATTTATTAAGGTTTGAGAGTACAGGAGCTATGGGAGAGCTCACTCAGTCCAGATTTAGTAACGTTAGAGAGTACAGGAGCTATGGGAGAGCTCACTCAGTTCAGATTTATTACGATTGGAGAGTACAGGAGCTATGATAGAGCTCACTCAGTTCAGATTTAGTAACGTTTGAGAGTACAGGAGCTATGGGAGAGCTCACTCATTTCAGATTTATTAAGGTTTGAGAGTACAGGAGCTATGGGAGAGCTCACTCAGTCCAGATTTGGTAACGTTAGAGAGTACAGGAGAGGCATATATAAGAGTAGAGAGCAGGTGTGACCGGGCGATTGCAGTTCTAGCCAATGGGGTTAAAAACAGTTTGTTTCTGTACAGAGATCCAAGCTTCTTATTGGTGGTCTGTATGGTTTTGTTGACCTGTAGGTCAAATTTAAGATTATTGTCTATAATAACCACTAGAAGCTTAGTATGAGTATATGGGGAGATAATGCTACCATTGTTGGATGTAACAGAGAATGCAAATGGGGTGGATCTACTAGTGGGGGTGAAGAGTAGAAGTTTAGTTCTATTGGGGTTCAGCAGTAGACGTTGGTTGTAGAGCCAGTTTTCAATAGTGTTAAATGTGTTTTGGGTTAAGATTTGCAGGTCAGATGGGCAGGTGGCTGAACAGATCAGAGTGAAATCATCTGCATACTGAATGCAGGTCGCTTTAGGGATAGCAGTGTGATGGTGGTTGATGATAATAGCAAAGAGTAGTTGTCCTAATATGGAGCCTTGAGGGACACCGAGTGTGAGAGGTAACTGATTGAACAGTTTGCCCTGCCATAATACAGCCAGTTGTCTGCCAGTCAGGTAGGACTGGAACCACTGGATTGCATGCTTATTCAGGGAGATTGAATTTAGAGAAAGAATGAGAAATTCATGGTTGACCATATCAAAGGCTTTTGATAGGTCAAGAAAGAGGGCAGAGTATAGTCTATTGTCATTCCTGTTTTGGTTGATGACGTTAGTAAAGAAAAGGAGGGCAGAGGTGGTACTGTGATGTGGCCTAAAGCCATGCTGAGAGTTAGACAGTAGGTTGTTCTGTGTAAGATATTGCATTAGTTGCTTGTGTATGCACTTCTCCATTATTTTAGCTAGTTGGGAAAGAATGGCAATGGTCTATAGTTGGATAATTCTGTGGAACTTCCACCTTTATGGAGTGGGATTACGTGGGATATTTTCCAGAGGAAGGGGATAGCACCTTCAGATAAGGTTCTATTGATCAGGATAGATATGGGGTATGCAATGGCATCTGCAGCTATTTGTAGGTACTCTGCAGGAAGGAGGTCATCAGAAAGGGTAGTAGGTTTTAATTTTTTTATTAGTGCTTTGATAAAAGTGGTAGAGATGAGTTGGAAGCTAAATTGGGGATGATTAGTGGGTAGATTAGAGGTGGGGTTGAAATTCATGGAGGTTAGTTGATTTGCTAGAGATTGGATTGGTTCAGTGAAAAAGTTATTATAGGCACCAGCTATGGTCTCTGGGGAATTATGGGTGATGTTTGCAGGGGTTGTGGTGGTTGAATGACTTGGATGAAGAAGTTGATTTAAGCCTGCCCAGAACTTTTGAGGGTTGTTTTGGTGTTTGTGTAGGAGATTTTGGTAGTAGTTTTTTTTATCTAGTAGAATGAATTTTTTGTTTCATTCCTGAGTTGGCAGTATTTGAAATGGTCAAGTGGGGCTTTAGTTGATCACCAGCTGGCCCAGGTTTTGTTTCTAGTTTTGATTTTTGACTTGGTATCCTTTGTGAGCCATGGTGCCATATTTGATTTAGTTTTTATAGTACGTGCTGGAGCATGGGAATCAAGGATACTTAGAAATTTAACGTTAAAGTAATCTATGGCCTCTTCTAATGATAGATTTTTTTAGTTTTGACCAGTCAACTGCCTTTACTTTATTTTGGAAAAGAACAAGGTTGAAGTTCTTCCTGTTTCTAAGTGTTTTGTATTTGGTCTGGTGGGGGGATGCCTGCCTTGTGTTTTATGATATAGGTTAGTAAGTGATTGCTAAGGTCATCAGGGAGAGTCCCAGCTGTGTACAGTTGGGGTTGGTTATTGACTAGTATCCAGTCTAGGATACTTTCCCTGTTGGTAGGTTTGTTGATCCTAGTGGGAGAGGTAATAGTCTGTTTAAACCCAGATAAGTTTATAGGGGTGATGGGGGGTTCAGAGGAGCAGGAGTGCCAATCGGTATTGAAGTCATCAATGATTTCTTGGGGGGTAGGTAGTGGATAACCAATAGAGGATATCCTTTAGGGTATTTATATTGTTAACTGGTGGAATGTAGGTGCAGACAATGTTCAAGCATTTGTTATGGTTAATCTGTAGTTTGGTTATGTGGAGTTCTGCATTATTGAATTGGGGTGGTTGTATGCTTTCTCTATTAACAGTTGGAGTATTTTTGTGAAGGACTGCTATCCCACCTCCTTTCTTTGTGGTGTGGTCTAGACAGTGTATATTATAGCCTGGAGGTTGCTGTTGTTGTTGTGTCTTTCAGCTTTTCCCGGTTAGGGGGTCGCCACAGCGGAACTCGGTCCGCTAATGATTGGCAGTTGATTTTTACGTACCGAGTTGCCAGCTCTGACACACAACCTTCAACGAAGGTACGCCCATTCATGCATGTCCCCACGCAGAAGACGCTCTAGCTGAGAATATAGCCTGGAGGTAATATCTCATTATCAGTAATATTTGGTTTAAGCCAGGTTTCCATAAGACACATAATGTCTGGGGAGTGGGTTGCTAGGAGGGTGTGCAGGTTGGGAATTTTATTGTTAATACTTCTAATATTTAGGTGAAATGTTAGGAGGGAACTAGTGGGAGTAGAAAGGGGTTGGTTCACTGTAGGGGTTGTGATAGGGGAATGAAGGTTATTGGGGGTTGGTGGGCCAGGGTTGGGATGAATGTCCCCATATATTATAAGATTATAGTGACATGAAACTCTGAGCTTTAGGATTTTGTTTATAAGGCTTATATAGTCTTTGTCTTTAGGATTGCATTTTATGGCTTTACATGGGTAATATTTTGCTGGGGGTGGTAGATTGGATGTGTGGTGGATGATTAAGTGTTTAGTCTTGTGTGAGAAGTCATGGGAGGCTGTTTGACTTTTTGGGTAGTGAATACCAAGATAAAATTTATGTTCATACACAGTAAGGTGATAAAATAGAAATAGTAGAGGCAGTAAGGTAATTAATATTGTTTTATTTGTTTGCATTATGTTAAGGGGGCTGGCCATTATCAGGGTTGAGTGTGCTAACAGGGTTTGGAAGGATGGAAGAGAAGGTAATGGGCTTGAGAGGAGATGGTTGTTTAGTGACGTGTGAGGCACTGATTGGTACTTAGCATAGGGGGAGTGGCTAAAGTAGTATAAATTTAGCAGTACTGGGGTGGGTGGGAATTGGGGCAGGGTGGTGCACGGAGTGAGCTCAAGTTTAGTGACGTGTGAGGCACTGATTGGTACTTGGCATAGGGGGAGTGGCTAAAGTAGTATACATTTAGCAGTACTGGGGTGGGTGGGAATTGGGGGCAGGGTGGAGCACGGAGTGAGCTCAAGTGCAGCAAGCAGAGTGGGGTTAATGCAGACACAAGTTACTTACAGCCTCTGAAAGGATTTTATTATATGTTTTTCAATTTAGATGCACCAAATTGTTCTATATCCTGTGCTAGTTGGTACTTTAGTCTAATATTTTAAGCTGTTAATTTTACATTGTTTGGTATGTCTGGTCTCACGTTTGGTTGAACTGAGTTTAGGTAAACCAGGGATTTCACTAACAGAATGTTAGGGACCCAGGGCTTTAAATAAATCAGTACAATGATTCACAATATTAACCTTGTAGAGTAGGTTGTTGAGGGGCAGGACAGTTTAACTCTCCGTATTGCAGTTTCAGCAGGGAGATCCTTCCTATGTTGCAAGCTTTTCTAGTTGTGAGTAGTTTGGAGGGGGATAGCACCTAGTCAGAAAATAGTATGCTAGTCTAT
Source organism: Protopterus annectens (assembly GCF_019279795.1). NCBI lineage: Eukaryota > Metazoa > Chordata > Ceratodontiformes > Protopteridae > Protopterus > Protopterus annectens. The sequence goes on along the minus strand of NC_056749.1, from coordinate 778,992,379 downwards.
TTATAATCTATAAGGAAGTTAACAACAAGTTTTAACTTATACTAGCATGCATAGGATTATTCCAATATATAAGTTTTAACTTATACTAGCATGTATAGGATTATTCCAATATATAGTTTATAGTAGCATGTATAGGTTATCCCAAGGTCCAAAGCATTATTTTCTACTTAAAAGTTTCAAAGTGAGTAAATTAACCCAACAACTATTCCAACAGTAATGCCATATATCTGTAGCTCTATCAATTACCTCTCACAATCATTTTTTTAGCATCTATGGTTAACACGGCAGTATTCTTGTTGAATTACATTCAAACTAGCTCAGTTCACTCAGCGACTGCTCCAATGGTATAGTTGCAGTGATATAGAGCTAGCGACAATCAGTTTAAAGCATCTAGAGTTAATACAGCATTATTGCAGTAAAAAAAGCACAGTTTACTCAGTGACCAACCCAGTGATGCAGTCTCAGTGATATAGAGCTAGCGACTTCAGTTTTAAACACTTTAGCAATCAGATATGCAGCAATTAGTACAATGTCAGCAGGTACACACAAAATGGCTTATTCAACTGTATGCTTTGTATCCACTGATAACATAAATAACAGCAGCCTGTGAAGTTTTGCAGAGATTAAAATCCTTTCTTTAAGCAAAAGAAGCACACTTTAATGTGTTCTGGAATATGGCAAGATACATACCAATGTAATGAAGCAGCATACTGGGTCCGGGGCACTGGGGCATTTGAAAATGGCGGCTATGGTAGAGGGATAAGTAACCTCGCTTTATGTGGGCAAAGAGGGAGGGGGCTAATGCAGACACAAGTTACTTACAGCCTCTAAAAGGATTTTATTATGTTTTTCAGTTTAGATGCACCAAATTGTTCTATATCAGGGTTTAATTATATGTTTTTCAGTTTAAATGCACCAAATTGTTCTAGATCCTGTGTGTTTCTGGTTAAGGTATTGTTTTTTTGGCCTTAAGCAGCAAGTTACAATATTTATACATATTTCAATGTCAGTGAAAGATTTTTGAGTGATGTTCTGTAATTTTGTTATGGATGGGGGAGAGCAGATAGCTGAATCATTGCCATATTATAAGACAGTGGCAAGTATTGCAGCAGTATGAAGTTCATTTATGAAAATATTAAATCACAAGAGGCTAAGTATTGACCCTTGGGAACACCAACAGAGATAAGCTGAAATGCTGAAAGGTTTTATTGCCATTTAGTTGCCTTCTTATGACTGCTTAAATAACTGCAAAACCAGGAGAGGGGGGTGTAACTGAGACCTGGTGCTGCAAGTTCAGAGAGGAGCTTTTCGTGGGACATTATGCCAAATGTTTTGGAAAGGTCAAGGAATGGTGAAGAAACAAGGTTGCCTTCATTTCTATATTGGATTACCATGTTGGTGAAGTTGAGGAGGGCAGTAGTAGTACTGTGGTTGGGCTTGAAACTATGCTGGATGTTGGAGAGGAGGTTGTGTTTGATTATATGTTTTATAAGCTGAGAGTGAATAAATTTCTCAAGAATTTTAGAGGGGGAGATAGAATAGTGATAGGTCTTTAGTTTGTTACCACTGTTGAAGTGCCTCTTTGTGAAGGGGTATAATATTGTATTTTTTCTAGGTGGATGGCACATATTTGTCAGTGACTGACTGGTTCATTAGAATGAAGAAAAGGAAAGCTAGTGCTTCTGCAACTATTTTGAGGAATTCAGTTGGAAGGTTATCAGCAGCTGAGGTTGCTGCTCTTAGTTTGGCTACTAAATGTTTATGGTTGATGTTGGGATGGGCTGAAAACTAAGTGTGTTAGTTTTGAGAACAGATGGAAGTTGGAGGGGGTGAAGTGAAGTGCACATTGATTAGTGATAGAACTGGCTGGATAAAAATGAGTGTTATGCAGTGATGTGGCTAGAGTTTAATGGTTAATTTAGAGAGAACCAAAAAAAAAGCTTGGGGGTTATTTTGGTGCTATTTTTTGGAGATTACCATAGTATGATTTCTTGTCAGATTTAACAAGGATCTTGGTATAGTTCCTGAGATGTCTAAATTTTTGACAGTTTTTGTGGATTCTAATGGTGGAGCTTATTAGTTGGGTGAAGCCAAATAGGTGCCTAGAGTCCATGAGGTTGCTGCTGTTTATGGATTGCCAATCTGTATTTAGCAATATATACTGCTATGGCTCTGCCAAAAGAAAGGGATAAAGAAAATAAAGATAAAAATTGCTTTTCATTAGTCACTACAATTCAACTTTTAATGTTAAATTAAAAGCATTATGTAGGAAATAGCATTCCTTGACAATGCAACATTGTATAAAATAGACAGTTCTAAAATTGTATGTGCTTTTTTAGCAGTATAGATCTCTGTGGATCAAAACAGTCCCTCTAATATGATAGAAGGGCATTAGCTACATGATTACCTTTATATAGTCCAAATTCAGTTCTGTGAGCACTGTAAGTATGCAAATGAGGTGTAAAATCATTAGCATTTTGAATACCACATCGTTCATCAAGTGAAGGGAATGTAAATATGGTGAAGGACCTATAGAATTAAATATACATACCGTAGCAATGCAAGGATGAGTGCTGAGAAGTGATCCTGCTAATGGATTGCAAGTGTCTATGTTTACTCTGACTGCAGGAACAATCAGCATTCACACTTCCCCTCTTTGATGTACTCCTACTGAGAGTATGTCAGGGACAAGAGACTAACCAAAAGGTCTGAAAGTACACTTGATGATTTAGGAGGGTGGCATTCCTGACATTCAGATGCTGGCTTTAATGACCACAGTTACTGACCATTAGTAAGAAATGTTCATATTCAAGGGAGTACTTTAGGCATTCCTAAAGATAACATGTACAATAGGTTCATAGGTTCATACTAGGCTATCTGCCCTAGGGCATTTATAAGCCTAGCCAGAATGTGTTTGGCTTTCGCCACCCATTTTAAATTTATTTTGCTATGCCCTTTTTCGAGGTTAGTATACTGTGCCTCTGTCTAACAGTGACACAAAAGTGATACCCGGGGTAAACCTATGATCTCCCATCCACTCATCAAGATTCCTCTTGAAGAGAGTCAATGAGGGACTGGGATTTTATTCCAGAGTGAAGGGAGCCTCTGGGTTATGAATCTGTCCCTCCAGCATGTCCTATTTATTTCAGTGCTGAGGTTCAAGTCTCTCGAACGCGTAGCTCGATGGGATTGGGATTTTCTGAGGTGCAGCATGTCCATTAATTCCGGGTTGGACATGGCTTTATACGTCAGGCACAGATCGCCTCTGAACAGGTGGTATGCCACTGAGTAGAGCTGGAGTTTCTTTAACCGGGCAGCATATGGCATCTATTTGAGCCCTTTGATCCTCTTGGTGAGGTACTTTTGGGGTCTTTCCAGTTGCTGCAGGTGTCTGGTAAGGTACATCCCAAAAGGGGCATTGTACTCAATTATGGGCCTGATGAGGGATGAGTAAAGAGGCACAATGACCTCCCCGATCTAGATGTGAATCCCTTCATGATTAGGTGGGCTATATAAAATGTTTTTCTAACCACTTTGGCCACGTGGTTGTCAAATGAGAGATTGCTATCAACTTGGGTCCCCGGGTCCCTAATTACTTCTTCTGTACTTAATGGATTACCACCTATGTGGTAATTTGTGGGCACTTTGTTTTTGCCAAAGGGGATGACTAAACACTTTTTGGCATTTAGCTTGAGGCCATGGCTCTGGCACCAGTTGTCTGTTTCTATGAGGCCCTTTTGGAGGATGCTTGTGTCGGCTGTAGAGTCGATTATGGTGCCCAGTTTGCAGTCATCTGCGAACTTGGTCAGCCACAGTCCTTCTGTGTTGGCCTGTACCTCCGAGAAATATATACTGAACAAGAGAGGTCCCAGGACTGAGCTTTGTGGGACACCGCTTGTAACTGGTTTGGAGTCTGACATGTCTCCAGCAATTCTAACCATGTGGGTTCTGTCCTTGAGCCAGTTTGCAATCCATCTAGTGACATAGGGGTTTATATTTAAGCTGGTGAGCTTATCTATAATGCCCGAGTGGGGTATTGTATCGAAGGCTTTTGCGAGGTCCAGGTAGGCTGTGTGGACCACTTTCCCCTCGTCAATGGCCTTGGTGACTGTTTCAAAGAAATCAACCAGGTTTAAGAGGGCAGGATCTGCCCTTAACAAAGCCGAACTGGGTAGGATCCAGTGTCTGTAGGTCCCCAATATCTTTATTTATGAGGTCCATGATGATCCTTTCCATAGCTTTGCAGACCAAGCTAGTCAGGCTTATGGGGCGATAGTTTCCAGGATCTGTTGAGGCACCACCTTTATGGAGAGGGACCACTGTTGCCGTACACCACTCTTTGGGCACATATCCTGTAGTAAGGCTGAGACTTGAACAGTAGTTTTATGTTTGGGTTTAGCTCTTCTTGGAGTTCATGTAGGACGCAGCCTGGGACACCGTCTGGTCCCATTGATGCAGTGTTTTTTTGCTTTGGAGAGGGCGGCTCTTACCTGAGCATCTGAGATGTCAGAGGGGCAGCACTCTGCTGGGATAGATATTTGCCCTTTTGGTGGGGAGGGGGGGAGAAGTTTGCGCTGAACCTGTCAGCTAGGATGTTGGCAATGTCTGTGGGTTCAGTGTATTTTTTGTCATTTTGGACTAATTCTGAGCATATCTGGGAATTACCACCCAGGTTGCTAACATAACTAAAGAAAGCCTTGTGATTATCCTTAGTGTCCTGTGCAATTTTTCTCTTGAAGCTGGCCTTAGACAATTTTATGAGTGCCCATAGTTTTCTGCTAATACTGATCAGTGATGCCTTCCCTTTTTGGGATTTTGCTCTATCATTTAGTAGCTTCCTCCTTCTACTGTATAGTTTGTTTATGGCTGGGGTCCACCAGACAGGACGTCTGCCTTTGGAGGATTGGATCTTGGTTTTATTTGGGATCGCATGATCCATGCATTCCTGAAGGTGTTCATAGAATGCGTTTATAAAGGATTCTGCGGTCTGGGCCGTATTTTCCACAGGCCCGGGAGCTTTGAAGGATTCCACCTCGGTTTTGAGGAGTGCGAAATTTGCTTTAGAGAAGTTTTTCACTGTGGTTTTCTGGGAAGGGGGTGGGGTCGGGATATAAATATGCAGTGAAATTAGTTTATGGTCTGATCTTACCAGTGAGGGATACACTTCTGGTCTGGAGCATAGATAAAACAGAGATAGAATTGCTGTTAAGAAAGCATAGATAAGGAAATGAGACATCATATAGAAAGAAAGGAATACATCTGATGTGCTTGCAGCCTTTGTTTAATATTGCGAGTACATGAGTATCCTAACTGTTTCCAATATCCCAATCATCCAGGCATTCACTGTAAGATGAGAAACGACAACTTTCTTAATTTTTTCTGTTGCAATTTCAATGTGACTTGATACAATGTCACATTATTATTGCATCTAAATACCTTTATTATTGTTATTATTATTATTTATTATTTATTATTATTTATTATTATTACATCTAAATACCTTTTTTCCTTGTTAATATAGGTCTTTGCCTGTGTCAACTATGAGAACTACTCTTAAATGATTGTTCTCAGTACCCTTGTTTGAGGGTTTAAAGCCATACAGATTCCTGTTGCAAGATAACAAAGTTGCTTATACTTGTGAAATGTACATTTCAAGTAATTGATCAGCAATTTGTTTTCCTTGTATCATTTGTTCATCTTTTGTCATTGCGCTCTGTTGACTGACAGTGGTCAATAGCAGGCAATGGCTTTTCACTTCTCAAGGTGATGAAAACTGAGAAATATTATTTGGACTGTCATCAATAGCACAATAAAGGCTGGCATTGGTTCTCTTTCCTCAGCACTTTGGACAGTATTGAGTAAAGAAATTCAGGTCGTCAGTAAGGTGTTTACCTTACAGACACAAGGTGCAGGGTTTGATTCTCACATTGGGCAGTTGGCTAGGCTTAAAATGGCCCTCAAGGGCACTTAGCCTAGTACTAATCTATGAAACTATGAACCTTTGAACCTATCTCTGTGCCATAATGTGAAAATGTATTGAGCTTAGAGAAACAGTACAGGTAATGGAGAGCCCAAAACCTATTCCCAGATCATTTTACTGAGGGAGGTTATAATAAATCTTGAAACACATTTTGTTGCATGAATGTGTTGATGCTTGAAACTCAAGTAAGGTCAGTATTGACTAAAACTGACAGACATATAAGTCATTTGAAATTATGTCAATATTAATTTTGTGTGTTGTGTGAACAATGAAATTATTTCTGCTGTTCTTTGTACCATTCTTTATCCCCATGGCATTAGCTAAAGTCTTGATATTGTGAGATGTACATGATAGTACCAATGTAGCAATGAGATGTGAGATGGCTGAATGCTTCAATGTAATGTAGAGCTAGCTGTGCTCATGACTACATATACACTGTGATTCATTTATGTGTTATAACGACAACAATCCTGGCTTCTAAACATGACACCAGTTTGTTCATTACAATTGAAATAAGCACTATAATGTTAAACTATGTTAGAACGTCTTCAGACAAACACAAATAGTCAAAAACACAGTTTTTTATACCATATTTAAAATCATTGAACCGATCATGATCAAGTACCACATCACACCCCCAGAAAATGAAATGGTCATTCATGACTAAGAACTATTTAAATTACTGCAATAATACTTTGCCTCTCGTAAAAAAAAATGTATACCTTATAACTTAAATTATTTGCTTATAAATCATATATAAATCCCCAAACAAATAAATAAGTAAAAACAAGCACTATCATCTTATCGCCTTTCCGCTCTTAACTTCAGTAAGGGAGCTATACTTGCTTGTTCGTTTATACCAGAGCAGTTATAGGCATTCTGATAGATCTGCCAGTAAATCTCGCTTACTTCCAATAAGACCTTCCATAGTCTCCATAGCCCCCCTTGGGTCACTTTTTACTTGTTCTAATATTGTGAACTTAAATGAATGATCAGGAAATTCTAACACTTGTTTATAAAGGACATTCATTAATTTACCCTTCTTGATCTCATACTGATGTTTATAAATCCATACTCAAAGTTTCTTTTCCATCTTCCCAATACAGAATGCTTTGCATTGTTGACAGAGGGCCACATAAATCAAACATTTAGTATTACAGTCCATTCTATCCTTTATTTTAACTGTCCTGTCTCCGATGTTAAATCTGTCACTAACTTTTATCCCATTACAGTAGGAGCTTCAACCACATTGGTACACTCCCACATTATGTTCTTATGTGGGTTGCAACTCTCGAATATCTTTTTCAATGTACAACCTCTTCTAAAAAACACCCTCAGTTTCATACCAATTTTCTCCCATATTACTCTGTCTTCACTTAGGAGTCATCAGTTTTTCTCTAAAATTGATCTGATGTTATAAGCTTCAGGGCTAAAAGTAAGAATCATAGATGTAGAATGAATTTGAGACACCACTGTCATCCTTTTAGCAATCTTCCCGCTGAATACCTCCAACTCACATCCCAAGTTATAGCTTACCCCATTTTACTACTGATAAATAGATCCATTAATGAAAATACTGTTCCTTCCTTATGGAAGACCTTCAAAAGGGCAGCCTCTGTACTGACCTCTCCAACTATCAACCCATTGCAATTCTCTCACCCCTATCAAAGATCTTAGAAAAGTGTGTCCACCATCAACTCCTTACTCACCTTCTCCAATAATCTACTTTCCAAATCTCAACATGGATTCTTCCCATCTCACAGTACTACCACTGCCCCAATCAACTTCACCAGCACTATTAACTCACTCAGCAACCAAGGCAACATAGTCTCTGCCACCTTTCTAGACTTATTCAAAGCATTTGATGCAGTTTCTCACAATAAACTCCTAACCTGCCTCTCTGATCTCAACACCGAAAACCGCACCCTACTATGTTTCAAAAGTTACCTAAACAACTGCCAACAGTCTGTCAAATGGCTCAACTCCATACCCCCCCACTTCCTGTCACACTAGGTGTTCCACAAGACTTTATTCTAGACCTCCTTCTCTTTAACATATTTACAAACCTACTCCACTTACCAAACAGTAAAGCTGATATAGTCCAATATGCAGATGACACAACCCTGATCTGCTCCGCTTCTAGCAGCCAACTTCTCCAGCAAAAAGCCCAAGAATCCTTTACAGAAATAGCAAACTAAGTAAGATGCAATTGACATTAAACCCTAAGAAAACACAACTTATGTTGTTCCACCAAACAAAGACCATTGACCCCACCTTCTCCATACTCTGAGCCAACAAGACCATCATCACCCCAGTATCAGAGTTCAAACTACTAGAAATTACAATTGAACCACAACTAAGATACAACAAACATATCTCTACAACTATCTCCAAATTCCATAAAAATAGGGACCCTCTGTCACTGTAAAAGGTACCTTACCTCCAAGTCTGGAACTGACATAGCCAGAACCCATCTCTTATCCACACTACTTTATGCATCCCCAGTTCTAACAAACCTAAACAAAACTGACCTAAACAAACTTTCCACTTGCTATAACAAAATTGCCAGGTTTGCAACCAATTCCAAATTACATTCCCACCACTGTCATTCCCTATATTCATTACACTGGCTCGAATTTCCTAATATACTAAGCTACCATCAACTCAACCTTGCCCACCAAATCCTATACTATCCTGAGAAATCCCATGCCCTAACTGGTCTTCTAAGCTTTTGTAACTCAAACAGACACTTATGATCCAGTAATAAAGCTCTGATTAATACAATCCCCTGTAAAACCAGCTCTAGCAAATCTCTTTTCCCCTAATGAAGTCACTAAAACATGAAACACTCTGCCCCCTGACCTCAGATTACAAAACTGTACTACCACTTTCAAAAATCTCCTTAAATCATACCTTTACACTAGCCGTATTTGTAACTGCCATGTACCCCCCTGAAGCCTCAACCCAATGTAAGTTTTTATTCCATTATGTCTCTGGTGTTTACAGTTATTACTCTCTAAAAATACTCACTGTATGTATATTCTGCATATTACTTCTTGGTAAAAGCCTTGCAATACTGTGTTCTAACCATGCTGATTGTTTATATTGTACACATTGTATCTACAATGTATCGCATGTTCTAACCATGCTGATTGTTTATATTGTACACATTGTATCTACAATGTATCGCATGTTTCTCAGTTGTCATTATCATTCTTCACTTTGTAACCAAAGATATGCCCTTTCTTTATTCTCTGTACTGTGTGGAGCTTTTCTCCCCAGGACTCCGCTGAAAATGAACGCCAGTTGTTCAGTTGGACTATCCTGGTAAACAATGTTAAATAAATAAAATCATATCCTTCATTGAAACTCTGCCTTTTATTTGTAGCTAATATAGGAGAAAAATAGCCCATTCTCCTTTTATTAATCACTTCATTTAATACTGCCTCCATTTTCAGGAATGGTCAATGAGGAACTTAACATGTCACCTGGTAATTTAACATTACTGGTACAGCAAATGACACAGAAGGTGGATCGGTTGTTGGGACAGAATGAGCCCTTGAGGAATGGATGTGCACCTAACCCTTGTGTTTTAACTTCCACCATTCCCCTCAGTTAGTACAGGTCAAGCTTCAAGAGGGTGTCTGATTGCAGAAGATGTAAGGGGGCCATCTCATCCCTGTGGTGAGATATCGGCATTTGGTGAATGGTTACAGAGCAACTTTAATTTTGACAATAACCTTTCAGTTGCTGGAATTTCTGTTACTGTGGAGGATGTTCGTGTGTTAATGGATGAACTTGATTACTATTACTAACTGCTTAAATTAAATAAACTACAGATGGAAAACATATATTTAAAGACGTTTTAACATGGTTTAAAATGAACGTGCTTATTTTAATTGTAATAAACAGACTGGTGTCGTATTTAGAAGCCTGGATTGTTGTTGTTATAATCATCAGGAGTTTGTTTATAGTGTGTTTTACTCTTGTTGGATTCATTTATGTGTCTTCAAGGTGTATTTTCTAAGGGTTTTTCGCATGCTTCTGATAAATATTGCCTTCTGTATTTGTGCACCATGAAATTCAGTTTAGGCCACCTTATATAGAGCAAATTATGCCAGGTGTCATTGCATGGTCCTCCATAACATGAATAGTATTTACTGCAGAAAATGCACCTGGCAGATATCCATTTCAGTGGCAAAATGTGGAACTGATGTGAATTGAGTGAAATAAGTCATAGGAGGTATTGCTCAAATCCTGTGTTGAGATGACATTGCACTTTTTCCTCTATATATGTAATGTATTTTTTAAATTATTTTTAATCTGCATTTGATTTCTGCTTGGCAGCAAGCAAACATTATTCACTACCTATGGAAAAAAATGATAAAATTGAAAAATGTAGTTTAGGCTACCTTATGTAGTATAAACACATATGGCAATGGTGCACTTTCCTCAGCACTTTGGAGAGTACTGAGTAAAAGCAGCGAGTTTATATAAAGAACACAGCTGGTTAAGGTTTTGAATACACTAAAAGATGCTTTTACACTAGATGTAAGAATGCCATTTGTCACAGCATTTTGATTAGTACTGTAAGAGCAAAGGAAAATGATGCTATTAAACACATTTCCTACATGCAGTGTTTCAGTAATCCTTGCATAAGTAAACTTTTCTATTTAGCATGTTTTATTAATATTTCACATATAACCTCAAGCTAAAGTGTCCAGTTTCTTAAACCTGACAATGATGGCAGTTTTTATTTATATTTATTTATTTATTGACATTTGTTAACTGGGTTTGTGGCCCATTTTCAGTGGCGACCCGAGGAGAAAAGCTCCAGTAATGCATTTTAAAACAAGTACAATTTTAAACAATATTGATATAATAGCAGTTATAGCAAAACGATTCACATATATGTTGGGTTACATGCATAAAGTTAAAGTTGCATTAAAAAGAAGCTAAGTAACAATTTTACATTGATATAGTTCAATATAGGTCAGCAATAAACATTTTTTGTTTGTATAAAATTGTGCAAATGCATAGTAGACACATTAGAGAGAGGGGTGTAATGAGGTACTAAGTATGGTCCTTTTGAGGGTACATAAAGGGAAGGAAGACTAGGTAGGGTCATGGCAAGGGCAGGTTCTGGAATTGAGAAAATAAACTTTTAGTTCATTTTTAAAGTGTGAGGTGTGGGAGTAAGTCAAGGGAAAGTTTGTTCCAAGCATGGGCAAGGGAGTGTTTGCAGAGTAGTTTGCCTACTGACCTTTTTGGGTGGTAGATATCAAGTAATTGTTGGTTAGAAGTACGGAGGGTCCGGGATGGGATGTAGATGGAGACTAAGGAAGATAGAGATGGACAGAAGGAGGTTATAAAGAATAGAGTGTAGGATTTAAAATTGATAAGATAGCAGAAATATAGCAGTTAATAAAAAAAACCTGCATATGGATGATGGGCCCAATAATTATGTTATAATCATCATGACTTATCCCATATCCAAACTAAATATATTGAAATACTTTCCCATATCCAAACTATGTTTTTAGGGCAGTAAATACAAACAGCTAACACCATGAAAAAAAAGTCTTCTGTTCCACTGGAATATAGTTCTCCTTTATTGTAAAACGTTACAAATGAGCGCTTTCGTCTGCTCAGGGCAGACTTCTTCAGATAAAAGAGTCACTGGTACAGAATTTTTTTATATAAAATGAATGCAAACAATAATTCAATTAAATTCACTTAATTAAATTACCTTAAAGGCATATAGTACTAGAATCCAGTCCAAATGACTTGAATCAGAAAATGCCTCTAGTATTTCTCCCGTAACCAATTCTAACATACTAGAATGTATACATTTTTATTCTAGAAATAAAATATATAATATTAAAAATATTTAATCCAAAAACTTACATATAAAACATAAAAAATAAAAAAAAGAAAATTATAAACCCAAATGTTATACTATGTACACAGTTCTTGTTGTTTTCCTTAACATTTTGAAATAGTTGCCTCATTGTTACTTACATCACTTTAAACACTGCCTGCCTTACCTTCCAGTATGGCTTTAATATTAATATATTCGTTGAGACCAGGTTTAATATTTGACCTGAGTCTCAACTGCCATCTAATTTCTTTTTGTAAAAGGAGATTTTTACTATCACCTCCCCTGTTGTCCTTACCCACTAAATCTATAATACCAAATCTAAAATCTGGATTTAAATTACATGTTGTGGTATGTTTGTAAAGAGCACTAGTCTCCTTTTTAATTTTAATATCATTGCTGTGCTCATAGATTCTTTCCCTGAGTGATCTTTCAGTTTTTCCCACGTAGTACGAGGAACAATGATTACAGGTAGCCAGATAAACTAACATCCTAGTCCGACAATTACCTCTACAAAACTTAATTCTACTTCCCAAACCATTGTCTAAGTTAATTTCCCCTTCTTGGTTAATGAATGAACACTGTTTACATCTTCCACATGGTTTGGTCCCCATTTCATATCTCCGTGACTGAGGCCTTCTACCCAAAGATTCCTTAAAATTATTACCAACCTTATATATAAACCTAGGTTTGTTCCCTATGACCTCCAGAATGTCACTATTGGTTTTTAAAATTGACCAATTGTTTTGTAATATTTGTGTAAAATAGTCCGAAAAGTTGTTATATTCTATAATACATGTGCCCATGAAATCTTTGGGTTCCTCAGGTAATTTGTCAATGACTATCAAAGGTTGGCCTAATAATGGTTTATATCTAGTACCCCATCCTTGGTATACATCACTGAGAATGCCCCCGACCATTTCCTTAGGATAACCTCTATCAATGAATTTTTCCCCCAAGAAAATGAATTCTTGTATTAAATCATGAAATTCCAAGGTCATCCTGGCCACTCTGACTGCCTGTCCCTTGACTATGCTTCTTTTTTGATGATAAGGATGCAGGCTGTCAAAGTGGAGGTAGTTATTGCACCAAGTTTCTTTCCTGAAAATTTGTGATTTAAAACCATTGTCTATTTTCGTGAGCGTAATGTCTAAAAAACTGATACTGTCCTTGTGTACTTGATGTGTGAAAGATAGGAAGGACGTGGAACTGTTGATATATCCTAGGAATTCTTCTAACCGTTCCAATGTCCCCTCCCAGATGACAAAAATGTCATCCAAAAACCTAAGATATGTTTTGATACAACTTACAAATGAACTTCGGAAAATATATCTATTTTCCCACTCCAATAACACCAGATTGGCATATATGGGGGCACAAGCTGCCCCCATAGCCACACCACTGACCTGTTTATAGTATTCGCCCTCAAATGAAATGTAGTTGTTATCTAAAACTACTTGCATTAATTCAAGTACCAATAATTTTTTATCTATAGTTAAATCAGAATATTTGTTCACAATTTCCTCAAAATATTCGAGGCCCTCACTTCTTGGTATGCAGGAAAACAGATCCTTTACATCAATAGTAACCAAAAGGCTAGTATCAGACCAGAGATATCATCAAAAAAGAAGCAAAGTCAAGGGACAGGCAGTCAGAGTGGCCAGGATGACCTCGGAATTTCATGATTTAATACAAGAATTCATTTTCTTGGGGGAAAAATTCATTGATAGAGGTTATCCTAAGGAAATGGTCGGGGGCATTCTCAGTGATGTATACCAAGGATGGGGTACTAGATATAAACCATTATTAGGCCAACCTTTGATAGTCATTGACAAATTACCTGAGGAACCCAAAGATTTCATGGGCACATGTATTAGAGAATATAACAACTTTTCGGACTATTTTACACAAATATTACAAAACAATTGGTCAATTTTAAAAACCAATAGTGACATTCTGGAGGTCATAGGGAACAAACCTAGGTTTACATATAAGGTTGGTAATAATTTTAAGGAATCTTTGGGTAGAAGGCCTCAGTCACGGAGATATGAAATGGGGACCAAACCATGTGGACGGTGTAAACAGTGTTCATTCATTAACCAAGAAGGGGAAATTACCTTAGACAATGGTTTGGGAAGTAGAATTAAGTTTTGTAGAGGTAATTGTCGGACTAGGATGTTAGTTTATCTGGCTACCTGTAATCATTGTTCCTCGTACTACGTGGGCAAAACTGAAAGATCACTCAGGGAAAGAATCTATGAGCACAGCAATGATATTAAAATTAAAAAGGAGACTAGTGCTCTTTACAAACATACCACAACATGTAATTTAAATCCAGATTTTAGATTTGGTATTATAGATTTAGTGGGTAAGGACAACAGGGGAGGTGATAGTAAAAATCTCCTTTTACAAAAAGAAATTAGATGGCAGTTGAGACTCAGGTCAAATATTAAACCTGGTCTCAACGAATATATTAATATTAAAGCCATACTGGAAGGTAAGGCAGGCAGTGTTTAAAGTGATGTAAGTAACAATGAGGCAACTATTTCAAAATGTTAAGGAAAACAACAAGAACTGTGTACATAGTACAACATTTGGGTTTATAATTTTCTTAATTTTCTTTATTTTTTATTTTTTATTTTTTATGTTTTATATGTAAGTTTTTGGATTCAATATTTTTAATATTATATATTTTATTTCTAGAATAAAAATGTATACATTCTAGTATGTTAGAATTGGTTAGGGGAGAAATACTAGAGGCATTTTCTGATTCAAGTCATTTGGACTGGATTCTAGTACTATATGCCTTTAAGGTAATTTAATTAAGTGAATTTAATTGAATTATTGTTTGCATTCATTTTATATAAAAAGATTCTGTACCAGTGACTCTTTTATCTGAAGAAGTCTGCCCTGAGCAGACGAAAGCGCTCATTTGTAACGTTTTACAATAAAGGAGAACTATATTCCAGTGGAACAGAAGACTTTTTTATGTTTTTAGGGCAGTTATGCCTTGTGAAGTATGCATGGAATATACCCCATCTTGTATTACTCAGCTCATTTAACTGCATCCATCTGAAATATATTTATAATCAGAAATAATGACTTTTCAAAGGAATGCATTCCCAGGACTAATTAAAATCACAAACATGCAGGCCTCTCTGAAATACAGTCCATGCATTTCTAAATAAGCACAGTTCTAATTTCCATGCTTCAAAGATAGTTCACCTGTGGAAATATTATTTAATAAGCTAACTTTCAATTTTTGCATGCTTTGTCCCATGGGTTCGACTCCCAACTGGTGCAGCAATATTTTAGCATCGAGTAACCCTAACATCACAGTATGTCATAATTAATCCTCTTTCATCTTCCAAATTGCAGAGACTAAAAACCATGCCACTAAGCATTCCATTGTTGACCACTGGGACCTGTGTAACAGGGTGAGCATCACATATGGCAAAGCTGAATGCTATGTTTTACTCCTTTACTGCTATGTGGTGTAAGCAGTGGCAACGTGTCTCCCAAGGAATTCAATTGCCCAAATGCAGTTGACAAGACTGTGCATGTTTGCACAAAACCAGTTACCTGCGAGTTCTGAACTGGGTGCCACTTCAGATATATTTTGTAGCTTGACTTCTGCAGACATGTTTGGCAAGGGAGAGAATGGTGCTAAATGTAGAGCACAAAGGTGAGTTTCTGAGGAGCCAGGATATTTGTGGCAACCCTTAAGAAGTGTTACAGATGTAGGGTCCTGCAGGGGGATTATATTGGGTCTCAGTTTAAGGCTGAAGCTTGGAATAGCTTGGCCAAGGCTGTCTTCGATGCAACAGGCATTCTACACACTGGGGAACAATGTCATCACCAATATAGTGACTTTAGGAAGTACAAGCAGGGCATCCTAAGCCAACGGGATGCTAAATTTAGGACTGCAAGCACCCCCTAGTTGTGTAAGTGCACTGACCCATAACCTGTTTATGATATGATGTTAATGATCCAGCCAGCCAACACAGGTACTCGTTATGTTTTCTTATATATTTCTTTTCTTTTGGTGGTGTACAGCTGCAGAGGAGATTGCTGCGAAATGTGAGGTACACCAGGAGACATTAATGTGTCTCAGAGAGGCGTGGGATATGTATGAATCAGCAAAATGTGAGGTACACCAGGAAAGATTAATGTGTCTCAGAGATGCATGGGATATGTATGAATCAGTGAAATGTGAGGTACACCAGGAGACATTAATGTGTCTCAGAGAGGCGTGGGATATGTATGAATCAGCAAAATGTGAGGTACACCAGGAAAGATTAATGTGTCTCAGAGATGCATGGGATATGTATGAATCAGTGAAATGTGAGGTACACCAGGAGAGATTAATGTGTCTCAGAGAGGCATGAGATATGTATGAATCTGCGAAATGTGAGGTACACCAGGAGACATTAATGTGTCTCAGAGATGCATGGGATATGTATGAATCAGTGAAATGTGAGGTACACCAGGAGAGATTACTGTGTCTCAGAGAGGCGTGGGATATGTATGAATCAGCGAAATGTGAGGTACACCAGTAGAGATTAATGTGTCTCAGAGAGGCGTTGGATATGTATGAATCAGCGAAATGTGAGGTACACCAGTAGAGATTAATGTGTCTCAGAGAGGCGTGGGCTATGTATGAATGAGTGAAATGTGTGGTACACCAGGAGAGATTAATGTGTCTCAGAGAGGCATGGGTTATGTATGAATCAGAGAAATGTGAGGTACACCAGGAGAGATTAATGTGTCTCAGAGAGGCGTTGGATATGTATGAATCAGCGAAATGTGAGGTACACCAGGAGAGATTAATGTGTCTCAGAGAGGTGTGGGATATGTATAAATCAGCAAAATGTGAGGTACACCAGGAGAGATTAATGTGTCTCAGAGAGGCGTTGGATATGTATGAATCAATGAAATGTGAGGCACACCAGGAGAGATTAATGTATCTCAGAGAGGCGTGGGATATGTATGAATCAGCGAAATGTGAGGTACACCAGGAGAGATTAATGTGTCTCAGAGAGACGTGGGATATGTATGAATCAATGAAATGTGAGGTACACCAGGAGAGATTAATGTGTCTCAGAGAGGCGTGGGATATGTATGAATCAATGAAATGTGAGGCACACCAGGAGAGATTAATGTGTCTCAGAGAGGCATGGGATATGTATGAATCAATGAAATGTGAGGCACACCAGGAGAGATTAATGTGTCTCAGAGAGGCGTGGGATATGTATGAATCAGCGAAATGTGAGGTACACCAGGAGAGATTAATGTGTCTCAGAGAGGCATGGGATATGTATGAATCAGCGAAATGTGAGGTACACCAGGAGAGATTAATGTTTCTCAGAGAGACGTGGGATATGTATGAATCAGCGAAATGTGAGGTACTGGGACTTCCATAAACAGCTTCCTCTAGATGATGCTGTAAATGCCTTTAACTAAACTTTCCTTACCATTTTAAACTCCCTTGCCCCACCTAGAAAAGTTAAAATAAAAGCTAACATTTCACTTTGGTTATCTAAAACTGACTGCACCCTTATGAAAAGCAGAGATAGGGCTTGGAAAATATGTGTACAATCCAAACTTCCTGCTGACTTGCAAAAGTACAAAGAACTTCACAATCAAACAAAAAATAATTAACAATGACAAAAAAAGCTTCTACTATAATCCCCCAACAATATTAAAATCTGATCCAAAAAATTCTGGAATGCTATAAACCAAATACTATACCCTAGCAACCCAACCTCACCAAACCCATGCCTTGATAATTCCCCTGAAGAGACTGCCAATACTTGTCACACTTATTTTATTGATTCAATTTCCAAACTGTTTAACACCACTCCCTCTATCCACAACTCCTCTAATCTCCTTGAACTGCCCCACAACTGCTGACTCAAGTAACTCCCTGTCAAACCTGTTCCTACTACATATATTAAAGCTCTACTCTCCAAACTCAAACCATGCTCTGAATCAGCAGAGCATTTCCATTCATACTTTCTCCAGACTGCTGCACACTCCCTGGCTGTGCCTATATCTGTCCTTATTAATCGCTCCATCTCTTTATCTAAATTCCAACTGTCTGGAAACAGTTCTATTCACAAAGGAGGTAACTCCGCAGAAATATCTAATTTCAGAGCCATTGCCATCCTCTCTCCTCTCTCAAAATACTAGAGAAATGTACACACAAACAAGCAATGCATCATCGTTTACAAGAAAAACTTGTATCTCCTACCCAGCATGCTTTCTGTCCTAAGCACAGTACCACCACAGCTCTTTTATCCTTTCTCAGTACTGTTTCTCTAGCCAAAGACAATCACAAACTCATATATTGCCTATTCCTTGACCTCTCAAAAGCTTTTGAAAACATCTCACACTCTTTATTACTCAACAAACTTACAGACCTCAACTTCTTTCCTGATACAGTAGCATGGTTCTTCAGCTGTCTCACTGACAGACAGCAGTCAGTCAGATGGGACTCTACACTTTCTTCCCCCCTTCACATAAAAACTGGTGTTCTCCAAGGATCCATTCTTGGACCTCTACTTTTTAATTTCTTCACCAACTCACTGTACTCTTCTTGTCCTCAGTCTACCATTGTTCAATATGCAGATGACTCTACAGTCATCACTACTTTAAACTCTCCCTCTGAACTCCAATCAACTACCCAGACATCCTTCAACTCTGTTGAGACTTGGCTCAAAAAACACCAGCTTATCCTCAACCCAAAATAACAAAATTGCTTCTCTTTCTCCATAAATCTGTTAACCACATCAAATCTTCCTTTACCATAATATCCTTAAAAAATACTCCTAGTGAAGTCAATACCAACACAAAACTACTTGGCATCACCATAGATGACCAACTAAAATTTGATCTACATATTAACAATTGCATCAGAAAACCCACCAGAAGCTAGGACTTCTGTACAGAAACAGCAGATTCCTCACCACAGAAGCCAGGCCTACTCTTACTCAGGCCCTTCTCCCTCCTTGCCTAACTACTGCTCACAAATACTTACTAATATAATTTCATCTCTATTTACCAAACTAGAAACAAGCTATCATAAGGTAGCCAGAGTCACAGCTCAACACACATATCAATCTCTTTGCTGTCTTTCCCTAAAATTCCTAAACTGGCTTGAGCTCCCTCACCTGCTACTCCAATCTAAGCTCCAAATGATAAACACCATTCTATCTCAACCATCTTACTGCCCAGCTCTATTGTCTCTCATCACCCCTTACTCTCCTGCCAGACATCTCAGAAGTGTAACCCAAGACTTACTAAAGGTTCACAAACCAAAAAATAAGACTGGCTACAACGTATATATAGCTACCACCCCTCTACTGCATGAAACAAACTCCCTCTAGAAATAAGAAACCTGACAAACCCAAACAATTTAAACTAGTCACCAAAGACTACTTCAAAAAACACTGGACCTATCACTGCTCACAACCTCCCTGACCAAAATCCACCCACTTACTTTCAGAGTAACCAATAAAGATCTTGAATCAACCTACTTCCTATACTATCAGACAAACTCCTAAACTTAAGCTGTATGCTGCCTTTAGAACTTCTTATTAGCATATTCTTGTAAAACTACTTCTTATATCCCAAGCTTAAAGTGTTATTCATCTTGCTTGTTTAATTATTGTATAACTTGATAATTACTGTAATGATGATTGTATCCACCTAAATAATTCTTATGTTTTTCTTTTTTCTCTAATATTGAACATCAAATTGCTGTTGTAATTGTCCTATATGTTCTGTAGCTTTTCTTCCTGGGCTTCCACTAAAAAGGGCTTTTGCTCAGTCGGACACTCCCAGTCAACAAATGTAAAATAAAATAAAATAAATAAATGAGACAATAAAAGGTTGCAGTCACATGAAAGTGTGATTGAAAATCCAGTGATGCACAATAGTGAATGTCTATGTCATCCCACAATGTAAAACATGCCAATGTACCTCACAGTAATGCAATGTACACGAAGGACAGTATCTAAATTGTAGTACAGAGGTATGCAATTACATGTGAAAAGCATAGTAATGTTACATTGTTCTGTGCACACATATACATTTGTTGCACAACATGTAATGTGCTGTATCATCTGTTTCAAACAGTGGATTTTTAAAAAGTTCAAATGTCCTGTTTCATTTAATGTCAATCTTCTCCAGTGGCACTTGCAAATAAAATAGTGTTCTTTAGATTGTGTAACTAGATAGGTAGGAGGTTTGATGTCCAACATGGGAAACTTATGCATATGTGTGTGTGAGAGCATGTGTAACACTTGGTGTTGTATGCACTTCCCCTGAAAAGAATACATTTAACTGTTCACAGCTACCTTATCCTACTTTTTACCAAAACATGCTCTCTAAAACACACTGATGAGGTCTTTCTGACAAAAGTGCACTCTCACTCTTCATACGAGTCAGACTTCTGCTGCGGCGCTTGTGATTAATACAGTGTGATCTCTAGATTGTGTATCTAGATAAGTAGGATACTCAATGTCCAACAGGGAAACCATGTGTGTGGGGGGGGGTGTGTGCAAGACTGTGTGTAGCACTTGGTGCTGAACCGCCTCCCCCAAGAAGAATACATTTAATTGTTCACACAGCTCCCTTATCCCACTTTGTACTGAAACATCCTGTATAAAACACACTGATAAGGTCAGCCTGACAAAACTGCACTCCATCATCTTAAAATTCAGACTTCTCCTGTGGTGCTTGTGACTAATGCAGTGTAAACTCTAGATTGGTAGGAAGTTTGTTGCCCAACACAGAAAACCTGTCCATGTGCAACTGTGCACAACATTTGGGGATGTATCTACTTTCACTACCAAGAATACATTTTACTGTTCACTCAGCTCTCTTATCACACTTTTTACTGAAATATCCTTCATGAAACAGACTGACGAGGTCTTCCTGACAAAAGTACACTCGTTGCCCTTAAGCATCAGACTTGTCCTGTGGCACTTGTGACTGATATAATACTTTCTACATTGTGTAATTAGGTAAATAGGAGATTTGGTGCTCAACATGGGAACTTTTGTGTGTGTGTGTGTGTGTGTGTGTGTGTGTGTGTGTGTGTGTGTGTGTGTGTGTGTGTGTGTGTGTGTGTGTGTGTGTGTGTGTGTGAGTGTGTGTGTGTAATGCTTGGTGCTTTATTCACTTCCCCTGAAAGGAATGCATTTAGATGTGCACTCAGCTCTCTTGTCCCTCATTTTAATGAAACATCCTCTATGAAGCACACTGATAAGGTCATCCTGACAAAAGTGTACTCTCTGCTCTTAAGAGTCTGACTTCTCCTGCAGCGCTTGTGATTATTCTAGTGCTTTCTACATTGTATAACTAGATAGATAGGATGCTCAGTGACCAATATGGGGACCTTGTGTATATGCGAGTGGGTCTGTTTACAGTTAGGTGAATGTTTTCAATCAAGTTCTACTCTGGATAAAGATTTTAAAATGTTAGATGACTCCACCAACCCTTAACCCCTGCTTTCACATCCATAACTTCTTTGCAACACAAGGATGTAACTATGCATACTGTTTGTAGTCTACTTAGTACAATTTTGTAGAAATTACTAAAAGAAAACATACCTTTTTTAGGGCATACTCTGTCCACAGCTCTCTAAACTTATGCTTCCAATAACAGTCTCAAAGAATGAAAAAATATCTATTTCATGTTTTTACAGGGAAAGTGATGCAAACATTTGTTAACTGAGTGGGAAACATTTTCATTTTTCAAATGACAGTTGGTTTGTTGGGCAGCAATAGGAGCACATGATTATAAAATTATATTCTCTGCCTATTCCCCTGGTGCAACACACTGATGTCATTATTTCGCAAGTGAACTGTCATAATTTAAAAGCCATTCTATAGAATGTGTAAATAAATATGTAGCAGGTTCAAATACAGCAGTGCTTAACTTCAACAATTGTGTTTGTGTGACTACAAATGAATTCAGGATTAATCTACACACATTTGCAGTGACAACTGTTACAACCCCAGGTGGCTCCTAAAGTCATTTTACCAGATGCATCTTTTTGAAAATGCACTGCCGATGTCATCCTGTCATAGATGCTGTATGTCTCATGTGTACACATTATTCTCCCGTGGCACCGGCTGCTGATAATGTGCTGTGTAGATGGTATAAGTGGATTGGTAGGTGGTGAGAGTTCATCACTATTTAAATAGTGTGACTGTGATTACTATCGTGTACTGCTGGCCACCTCACGGCCATTTTTTATTCAGATTTCTACTTATGAGGTCTATTTACAGTGGTACAGTGTTACACTAACAAATAAGGAGTCAAGGTTCCTTTTGAAGAGGACCAAAGAGGCGCTCTGCTTGACATGTATGGGCAGTCTGTTTCAGAGTCTGGGGAGTCTCTGGGTCAGGAACCTATCCCTCCAGCATGTTTTGTTTATTGTGATGACAATGTTTAGATCCCTGGAGTGTGTGGCTCTGAGGGATTGGGATTTCTTTAAGTGTAGCATGTCCAACAGCTTTGTGTTTGACATGGCCTTGTATGTTAAGCAGAGATCGCCTCTGAGTAGACAATATGTGACAGAGTATAGCTGTAGTTTTTTAAGGCGGTCAGCGTAGGGCATCTGCTTTAGGCCTGTGATTCTTTTAGTGATGTATTTCTGTGGCCTTTCCAGTTGTTGCAGATGTCTTGTGAGGTACATACCAAATGGGGCATTGTATTCTATAATGGATCTAATGAGGGATGAGTACAGTGGGACAATGAAGTATGTCTTTCACTCTCATACTGTGTACCCTATTCTACCAATACATATATGATGTGTAACTGTACAGTGTTATTGTGAACTTTGACCACTTTCTCGAATAAATGTCCAGCTAATAAACAATATAATTAGAGGTTCCAGTTATACCTCAACATGCTTGAAAGTTAGGCACTAATCCTTAATGGTTAGTTAGTTCAAATCCAGCCATTACTGCTCAGAATACATTGCATTAGTCTTATTGTGACTGTAAAACACTAACACTGTTGTCACACACACCTCTGTTGTGCACATGTATAGATGTTGATTCCTCTAACAAAAAGCTCTGATAATTTCTCACACAGCAATGCCTGTATTTAGATTAATGATGACATATGATTACATTTTCCTTATATAATATATGTAGTAAGAGTAATCCCCTTTCACAAGGGAATGAGACTACATTCTGTACATTGTTAACTTAGTACAGCTATTATAGGCACACATATCCTTTGTAGCAATAACATGATATAATGCCTTTACATACCAACATATGTGACACTTCTACTGTGGTGCATTCATTCTCCTCAATACCATGTATTTTCTGTTGTCGTTTGTTCAACATCTATGTTTAGTGCCTGTTAGCAGTGTGTGGCCTTATACTGTAATGTAGGAATGTCATCCACTACAATTACAATGTGTCCATTTACAGTGGAAGAGGCCTCCACCATCCCTTTTATCTCAGAAATTGTTTACAAGGCATACATCTGATGGGTGATGGGTGGAGTGTCAAATTTCTCTTAAGACTTCCACTGTGGCACTTGTGGTTGATCCACATGTCATTAGTCGGTAGAGTCATGTGGCTTGCTGTCCAATTCCTGAAAGGGCAACCGTATATGAATGTACTGATGTTACATGAACACCGCTGTATCTAGTTGTTATCCATTTTTATGTTGGACAATGATATATCATCAGAGGTTGTGACTGCATGGCAGTGAAATGCTTATTCAGGCACGTCGTATTGACAGTGCTCCTGTGGCATGTGCATTGAGTACTGGCTTATATAGAATAGCGACACAGATAGACTGTGGTTCAGCTCTGGGATAGTGTGCACTACATGATGGAAACAGATTCACTGTGAAAGAAGCACTGACATTGTGCTGCTCACTGTTGTGTGGAGAGTAATATATGTAGCGCCTTTCCAGCATTCTGCCTAAATATTATACTCATAACCTCTCCGTTAATGCACACAGTCAGTTCAGTTATTTGTGACGGCCTCCATATCTATCTGATGTAGTACATGCAGTCAGTACAGAAGGCTGAACAGAGCCTAATATAATAGGCAGGGGCTTAAATCTGGTAACATCTATTTGCCAGACAATAGTTCTGGCACAGTCGGAGGACCACCTGTTTAAGGCCTTGTCTTATCAGGCAGGGCATCCATACACCTTATGATAGGAAAGTGTTGCAAGCCCTTCAAGGATACCCTTCATGAGATAATTGATATGGGTATATCTGTGGCACCCAGGATTATGAAACATTGAACATGAAAAAAAAATAAAAACAAAAACTTTTTTTTTACATTTTGCAGCCCCCTCACCTCCTGCTAATTAAATATGCCAACTCTGAGATCACACTACAGTGACGAAAAGGGTAAATTTCCCAATCTACACTGTACCATGATCTCCATTCAAAATGTTTGATGTTTCAAAACTTTAATTATATGGTCTCAACCATATAAATTTCGAAGTTTTGAAACTTCGATCATATGATAGTGATCCCTGTCCTGGCATGTGTTTGAACATGACATGATGAAAATGTTTATTATGCTATTCATTGCTCACACGCGTTACCTATTCATGAGATAATTGTGCTCTGCATTGCATGCCTTCATTGAGACATGTCTGTATTACAGCACTTGTTTTGGTTACATTCTAAAGCTTAATGGCAGATGAGGGATCCCATAAATATTTCTTTCTGCATGACTTGCTGCCAGATCATCAGAAACTGTGACTGGTCCTCCGTTATGAAACTTTCTAGTGTGTTGCTGCTGTTATATTACTGTTACGTTACTGTTCCCTGTAATTACATGTGAGCATGCCCAGTATAACAATATCGGAGATGTTCACAAATCAGCAATGGAAAACTCGAAATCATGACATGCCATTCGATCTTTGTTGTTATTTGTCACTTATATATGTAGTGTGTTATTAGATTACTAGTTAGCATTTACATGACTATACAATACTTGCTTGCTATTATGTTTGTAGGTAATAAACCCCTTTCCTATGGGTGCAGCTGACATTTCTTTGCAAAAACATGTCCATTTTTGATGTGTATGACATTACAGCTGTGAGGTACATTTGTTCTTGTGCATACATGTTGAGGTGGTGAATACAGCAGTGGTGTTGCCTTGCATACATACATTTCCTGTATCTACATCTCATATGCAATAACTTCAGTCTGTGCACTCATTCCATTATGTACCATCTGTTTTTGCTAACTGATATCTCAACTCAGCATTTTATTAACATGTATATCAAATTTTAGCTCCCCTTTGTTACACTGTCGCTTATATCCCTCTCACATCCTTTGTTAGCATGTCCATTTTTATTTATATGCATAACTCTGGTATTCTCTTTGACATTAATTATCATATCAGTTCTTATATCATAAGTACTTGGATTATCCAGTTGTGTCCCTGCCCACCAAGAACTATACAACGTGGGAACTAAACTAAGCTATACATCCCTAAGAAACTGCAACTGCTCAACATTTGTTTTAGTTTCAAAGTAAAACTACAGCGAAACTGTTTTTTTTTCCCTGCAAGTACTCGGATTATCCAGCTGTGTCCCTGCCCACCAAGAACTATACAATGCGGGAACTAAAGTAAGCTATAAATCCCTGAGAAACTGCAACTGCTTGACATTTGTTTTACTTTCAAAGTAAAACTACAGTGAAACTGTGTATGTCTAACTTTTTATTTATAAAAAGTGAGCAGCACACACTCGATCAGGCCAACGCTGAGCCCTCCCTGCACTCTCTCCAGCACACCCCCACCCAACACTGTTCCTCAATCTTCCCAGCAAGCTTTTCACAGTATTTGTCTATAAAATATAACTTATTCAAGTGCACAAAGTGCACATTTTGCTAACATAGCGTAAGTATAAAATATATTCAAAGCTTCGTTTGCTCCACTCACTGCGCTCCCCTCCCTTGCCCCAAATTCCACCCACCCCGATCACATCCACATTTATTCTACAACCTATAACCACTCCCAACTCAATCCACCAATCCAGCCACACCTATTCAATATGTCCACACCCCTACTACACCCACTTTCTAAAACCACTACCTAACCCAGCAAAAGTATGTCATTCTCAACTACAGTTCTAATTTTTCTACTACATTACATCCTAACATGACAGCACTGAAATAAGCCCCAACCATTTCAAACTCACCCTTACATCAACTCCCATCAAACATCCATTGTATAATCTCACAACCCATGCCACAAAATTTCTTCTGCCAGCACAACCTCTCAGCTAACAAGTCCCCCACTCTTATCAACACAAACTATCCACAAGATATGACAAACTTTTTAATGATTACATAAAACACATACTCAGAACTCTCTCCAAACTCATTCTCAGTGGAGACGTGCACCCCAACCCTGGCCCCAAACTCAGTAACCCTCCTACAAACCCCCCATTAACAAACCCCACCACCCTAATCACTAATAACAGAAAGCCAAATGGCCTCCTCATAATGTCTCTAAACATTAGAAGTATCTGTAACAAAGTCCAACTCCTCCATGCCCACAAAAAACATGTAGTCCCCTGACATCCTTCTCTTAACAGAAACCTGGCTCAAACCTACATCAAAAGTGAGGAAATACTCCCACCTGATTATAACATCCTCCGCAAGGACAGACTGTCCAGGAAAGGAGGCGGTGCTGCACTACTGTACAAACACCACCTCGATATCCAACCTCACCAAATCAGCCCCCCTTATAACCTTATAACATCCTCCGCGAGGACAGACTGTCCAGGAAAGGAGGCGGTGCTGCACTACTGTGCAAACACCACCACAATATCCAACTTCTCACCAAATCAGCCCCCCTTATAACCTTATAACATCCTCCGCGAGGACAGACTGTCCAGGAAAGGAGGCGGTGCTGCACTACTGTGCAAACACCACCGCAATATCCAACTTCACCAAATCAGCCCCCCTTATAACCTTATAACATCCTCCGCGAGGACAGACTGTCCAGGAAAGGAGGCGGTGCTGCACTACTGTGCAAACACCACCGCAATATCCAACTTCACCAAATCAGCCCCCCTTATAACCTTATAACATCCTCCGCGAGGACAGACTGTCCAGGAAAGGAGGCGGTGCTGCACTACTGTGCAAACACCACCGCAATATCCAACCTCACCAAATCAGCCCCCCTTATAACCTTATAACATCCTCCGCGAGGACAGACTGTCCAGGAAAGGAGGCGGTGCTGCACTACTGTGCAAATACCACCACAATATCCAACCTCACCAAATCAGCCCCCCTTATAACCTTATAACATCCTCTGCGAGGACAGACTGTCCAGGAAAGGAGGCGGTGCTGCACTACTGTGCAAACACCACCGCAATATCCAACTTCTCACCAAATCAGCCCCCCTTATAACCTTATAACATCCTCCGCGAGGACAGACTGTCCAGGAAAGGAGGCGGTGCTGCACTACTGTACAAACACCACCCCAATATCCAACTTCTCACCAAATCAGCCCCCCAGTTTGGCAAGGAAGAAATCCTCTACACCTCTATCAAAGTAAACCCTAAAAAAACACTCAACATTATAGGATGCTACTTCCCACCAGGCCAAAATATTCCGCCCATGGAAAACCTCCAACACTGGGTAAATCTCTCCTTACCCTAAGAAACTGTCATTCTTGGAGATTTTAACATCAGTTGGCTATCTTGCAATAACAAACATCCTACACTCCACGGTTTCTCACAGCTAATACAATCCCCCACCAGGATCAATAAAAGCCCTAATAATCACACCATTCTTGACTGGATTTTAGTAAACAAAAACTCTCATTCCTACTTATCTGGCTGTCTACCTGACTCCCTTAGTGACCATTCCCCAACTTTCCTAATAAGACGCCTTGTAAATAATACCAAATCAATTATATACAGAATTGTCTGCAGTAAAACTAATTTCAGCCCAAACTCCTTTATCTCCTCTCTCAAAAAATCAGCTGGGCACCTCTAAACTACATCCACTTAGACGAAGCAGTTCACTTCTTTAACAGTACTTTCCTCAACATACTTAACTCCCATGCCCCCCAGAGAAACACCAAAATCCAAAATAAAAAATCCCCCTGGCTATAAAAAGCCACCTTAGGCCTAATGAAAGCTAGGGATAAAATTTGGGAACTCTGGCGCAAAACTAATAACCCCTCAGATAGACAACTATTCCTAGAACTGCAAAATAAGGTCAAAAAACAAATAAACTCAGACAAAGCCTGTTTCTATCAGACATCCCTAAACTGTTCAAATAGCAACCCCAAACAATTCTGGTCCACAATTAACTTTATTCTCTGTCCAGGAAAAATAAACACCACCCCCCCACCAACCACCCCTATCTCCACCCACAGCATAGCTTACTCCTTCAATACACATTTTACAGAAACCGTACTATCCCTAACCAAAAAACACTTCCCTACATCAAATTCCCCCACTGCCAACCCTAATCCACCCCTCCCTACCTTCATTCTCTCCACAGTACCCACCTCCTACATAAGAAAACTCCTAACTAATCTAAAACCCACTAGACTTGCAGTCGACAACCTACCTGCTGGATACCTAAAAATAGCAGCTGATGTCCTAGCCAATCCAATATCAGTACTAATAAACTGCTCCATATCCAAATCCTATGTACCCTTACTACGGAAAATATCCCACGTCATTCCCTTCCATAAAGGTGGTCCCTCCACTGACCTCTCAAACTACTGCCCCATAGCCATCCTCTCCCCTGTCTCCAAGATACTCGAAAAATGTATAAACTCACAGGTCTCCAAATACCTCCTAAACAATAACCTCCTCGCCAGCACCCAGCACAGTTTTAGGCCACACCACAACACAACTACAGCTCTGATCTCCTTCACAAACACTATCCTTCAGCACAAAAGCAATGGCCTCCTCTCCTCTGCTGTATTTCTAGATCTATCTAAAGCCTTTGACATTGTGTCTCACAATCAACTACTCTGTACTGTATCAAACCTTTCCTTCTCCATATCAGCCACTAACTGGTTCCACAGCTACCTACATGGCCACCAGCAATCAGTAGTCTGGAACAACGATATATCCCCTCACCTTCCTGTTACCCTCAGGGTCCCCCAAGGCTCCATCCTTGGCCCCCTTCTCTTTTCCCTCTTCACAAACAACCTGCACACTGCCGCAAAACACGCCTCACTCATACAGTATGCTGATGACTCCACCCTCATCTGCTCAGCCCAAACACTAACAGAACTCCAACAGATCACACAAGAATCTTTCTCTTCCATTGAAAGCTGGCTATCTAATGCTCAGCTCCTCCTCAACCCAAACAAGACCAAACTCCTTATATTCCAACCCACCAAATCCACCACAAACACCTGTCATTTCAATATCCTGGTCAGGGACAATACCTCCATATCGCCAACAGCCCACACCAAACTATTTGGTGTACAGATAGACAACAATCTCAAATTTGACACCGACATTTCTCTGACAATAAAAAAAGTCCACCAAAAACTGGGTGCCCTTAACAGAAACCACCAATACCTCACCAAACAAGCTAGAATCTCTATCACCAGTTCATAACTCTTATCCACATTACTCTATGCTTCACCTATACTTACAACCATAAAACAGTCTGACCTAAACAAACTTGAAGCCTGCTGTAATAAAATTGCAAAATTTGCCACTGGCACCACTTATCGCAGCCACCACTGTGTCTCCCTCAGAGACCTAGACTGGCTCGAGCTCCCTCAACTCTTACACCTAACCCAACTCACCTTTGCTCATAAACTTGTTAACCAAAATCTCAGAACCCCAGCACTTCAAACTCTACTCCAACCCCACCACTCCTCCAGACTCCTACGCTCCTCCAAAAAAAACCTGCTCCAAGTCACCAAAGCCAAAAACTCTGCAGGGAAAGCACTGTTCTCCTGTGCCATATCCAAGCTCTGGAATAACCTTCCTACCACCCTTACTACCCTCCCTAGCCATGTCTTCAAGCTTGCTCTTAAATCACATCTAAAATCTCATTGGCTCTGCCCATGCCTAAAACCCGACTAATCTAAGGTTTCACTAACTATCTGCTTTCTCTAGTTCACAACTGTAGCTGTTACATAATTTAATTGGTAATGCTAAACAGTTGCCTTGTATGTTTTGTATTTTTATTCTATTGACTGCTTATGCTATTACTTAGATTTTTAGCAAATGTTTCCCTGTACTTAGTCATATCAACAAATAATTTCCTGTACTTAGTCATGTTAATCATCATCACTGCTGTAAAATATCTTGTCCAGTGCCTACCCCATGTATCTGTATGTAAGAGTATGTGGAGCTTTTCTCCCCCGCCTCCGCTAAAAAGGACTTTGTGTCCAGTTGGATTTTCATGGTAAACAAACATAAATAAATAATAAATAAATAAAATAAATAAATAAATAAATGCTTCTTAGACACTTCATCAGATTTGCCTGTGGTATAGGAGTACACTTTACACATTTCCCCTCCACATTAATTAATTATGTATTATAACACTGTTATTATTTGTGTATAATTTATCCATTTCACATCAACTCCTTTCACTGTACTTGCTTATAACATATCTATAGATCATGCTCGCATCTGAGCTTTGGCTATATGCAAGCCGTTTTCAGTACATTATATAATCCTGCCTGCAATCACCTTTCCATAGCCATGAACATTATTGCTAACCACAAAAAAGTGCTTACAGATGTGTAGGTGAAATAAACAGCATGCATTTTTGATTAGCACTACTAGTCATGCTAACATAGGCTTAGCATGGTGCCTACATGATTGTTAATGAATCTCAGGGTATGAGTTATCAGTGTTATGGATTTTCAGTGTTTTTAAATACACATTTATGCCATGTTTATATATATATATATATATATATATATATATATATATATATATATATATATATATGGTCTATATTAGAACACTAAACTTTCAAAATTTTGAGTGTTCTAATATCGAACCCTATTAATCGAAAATTTAAAACATCAAAATACAGAACAGCCAATTTTTTCCTAAGGAAAAAATTTGCTGTTCCAAAACATACAGACAACACAAGCACAACAAACAAACAGCAATCCACACACATACACCTAAACTCTTACACCTAACCCTGCACTAAACTATGCATACACCACTAACTATCCACTTACCTTAACCCAAACCCTAACCCTAAGGTCCGTCACCTCACCCGCGCCCTAACCCTAACTCAACTACCCCACCCTAACCCTCACATCCACACAATCGCACACTTACCTGACCCGCGCCCTAACCCTGTCTCACCTAACCTGCCCTAACCCTCACGTCCACACAATCGCACACTTACTTGAACCCGACCCGTAACTTTCCACCACAGTGCTGAAAATACCGAAGCAACAGAAACAGACAACTGAATTCTTTCCCTAGGAAAAAATTCTGTTTTCTGTTTCTTTGATATTTTCAGCATTCACTGAAAACGGGGCGATATTAGAACACTTGAAATGTTGAAAATTTGGTGTTCTAATATATATATATATATATATATATATATATATATATATATATATATATATATATACACATTTATATGGATTCACTTTACAATCTCAAAATACTGAAATCTCGAATTTCAGTATCTCGAGACAAAAGTACTGAAACCACAGAATCACGAAACCCCATAAAACCGAACATCACAATACTGAAATTTCAGAATATCTAACTTTCAATATGTGATGTTCTGATTTAAAATACACCCTCCACCACACAAGCAAACACACATACACCTGCCTCCCCACACTACAACAAACCAACAAAACACACACACACACACAAAAATACAAATCAAATCCACCTAACCTACATATAAGCAGCAGGGCAAGCCCCTCTGCACCCCCTTGTGGGGGCCTGTGCCCCCCACACCCTCGCTACTTATACATACAAGCTCTGAGATCACACTAAAAAGAAAAAGACAATAAACTGACTGCTACACACTCCACATTCCCATTGCACAAACACACATCACATATGTACAAACACCACCACTTTCAACACTCATACTCTGACCTACCCTAACCTACACCTAAAACTTTCCAGCACATTCGCATACACTCAAATCCCTAACTAAAACTCTTAAAAAAACACTTACCTGAATCTCCAGCTATAACCACACAGCAGCAGCCATCCCCATATCCCAGAGCACACTGCACCTTACAGACACAGTAGGCCACTCATCACATAGCGTACCACCACAACCATGGATTCAACATTTCCAAGTTCGGTCATATGCAGTTTTGGGCAACTGCACTTTTGACACTTTCATCTCGGTGGAGGCTAAGCTCTCTCAATTCAGTACTGGCATAACCAGTCAGGAGGAAAAGGAAACCACACTCACTATAATTCCAGTCTCACATAGACCTACGAAGACAGCAAACCAAACACATAAACACACAAAAACATACTCAGAGGCTCTAAATAAAAATCTACCTAAGCAGCAGAGACCTCCAAAGCAGACACCCAAGCAACCGCTACCCCAAAACAAAACACATGCAACACATAGCTCACAAAGCTAGTGTGCCGAACAGTCACAGCCCTTAAGGCTCAACAACACACCTGATACACTTGTAATAGGTGACTCTATCGTCAGGCACAGTGATGTCCAGCTCACCAGGCTGAACAAGGAGAAGGTCACGGTGAGCTGCCTGTCGGGCGCTAGGATCCGCCACATAACACAAGCACTCAGGTCACTCCAAGACAAGTACAAATATGACTCAGTCATTGTCCATGCTGGTGTGAATGACCTGAGACGTACCTCCCTGGACTACATGAAAAGAGACATAGAGGAGCTCTCTGAGCATGTAGCCCAGGCCAGTATGACCCTGACCTTGAGTAGCATCTTACCCTCACCAAGAATGATGCCACAATATGAAGACAAGATGATCAATTTCAACAATTGGCTTAAGTATTGGTGTCATTCAAAGGGGATCCAATGCCTGTCAGCCTGGGATGACATGCTCGACAAGCCACGATGCTTTGCTAGGGACGGCTTGCACCTATCACCCCTGGATTTTTGGATATTGGCAAAGGCTCTTGCTACCCCTATAGTGCCTTTTTTAGGCAAGGCTCAAAAGACAAACCCACCTCCATAGGTATCACAAGGGATAAGAAACTAAGAGTAATGCTACTCAACACCAGAAGTCTAAACCTCAAGATGCATGCACTCGAAACTCTCCTTAGCATGGAAAACATCGATATCTGTGCAGTAAGAGAAACCTGGTTCAAGGCTCCCGAGAGCACCCCAGCACTACCAGGTTATACCTCATACCATGCTTTTCGGCCCCAAAACTTGGACTGAACCACAAAAGGAGGGGGAGTATCAGTATTCGTCAAAGATACCCACACCTCCAGGTTGGTGGCACAGCACGAAGCATCAAAGACTATCCATGTGCAACTAACAGTGGGTAAAACTGCTTTCCAGTTTATAGCCTGCTACAGACCACCCTCCCAAACCCAGGAACTCCACTTGGCCTTCCTGAGAACACTGGAAAATATGAAGGTCTCTCCAAACACCATTATATTGGGCGACTTCAACTACCCAAACATAGACTGGGAGCATTACTCTAGCTCCAACACCCTAGCCCAAAGGTTCCTAGAATTTATAAACTCAAATGCTATGGAACAACTTGTTACCACTCCCACAAGAGGAGAAAACATCCTGGATCTGATCATCACCAACATGGGGACTCTATGCTCCAGACCAGAAGTGTATCCCTCACCGGTAAGATCAGACCATAAACTAATCTCACTGGATATTCACATCCCAACCCCACCCCCTGCCCAGAAAACCACAGTGAAAAACGTCTCTAAAGCAAATTTCACACTCCTCAAAACCAAGGTGGAATCCTTCAAAGCCCCCGGGCCTGTGGAAAATATGGCCCAGACTGCAGAATTCTTTATAAACGCATTCTATGAACACCTTCAGGAATGCATGGATCATGCAATCCCAAATAAAACCAAGACCCAATCCTCCAAAGGCAGACGTCCTGTCTGGTGGACCCCAGCCATAAACAAACTATACAATAGAAGGAGGAAGCTACTACATGATAGAGCAAAATCCCAAAAAGGGAAGGCATCTCTGATCAGTATTAGCAAAAAACTACGGGCACTCATAAAATCATCTAAGGCCAGCTTCGAGAGAAAAATTGCACAGGACACTAAGGATAATCACAAGGCTTTCTTTAGTTATGTTAGGAACCTGGGTGGGAATTTCCAGATATGCTCAGAATTACTCCAAAATGACAAAAAATACACCGAACCCACAGACATTGCCAACATCCTAGCTGACAGGTTCAGCGCAACCCCCCCCTCCCCACCAAAAGGGCAAATATCTCTCCCAGCAGAGTGCTTCCCCCCTGACATCTCAGATGCTCAGGTAAGAGCCGCCCACTCCAAGACAAAAAACACAGCATCAATGGGACCAGATGGTGTCCCGGGCTGCATCCTACATGAACTCCAAGAAGAGCTAAACCCAAACATAAAACTACTGTTCAATCTCAGCCTTACTACAGGATATGTACCCAAAGAGTGGCGTACAGCAATGGTGGTCCCTCTCCACAAAGGTGGTGCCTCAACGGATCCTGGAAACTATCGCCCCATAAGCCTGACTAGCTTGGTCTGCAAAGCTATGGAAAGGATCATCATGGACCTTATAAATAAAGATATTGGGGTCCTACAGACACTGGATCCTACCCAGTTCGGCTTTGTTAAGGGCAGATCCTGCCTCTTAAACCTGGTTGATTTCTTTGAAACAGTCACCAAGGCCATTGATGAGGGGAAGGTGGTCCACACAGCCTACCTGGACCTCGCAAAAGCCTTTGATACAATACCCCACTCGGGCATTATAGATAAGCTCACCAGCTTAAATATAAACCCCTATGTCACTAGATGGGTTGCAAACTGGCTCAAGGACAGAACCCACATGGTTAGAATTGCTGGAGCCATGTCATACTCCAAACCAGTTACAAGTGGTGTCCCACAAGGCTCAGTCCTGGGACCTCTCTTGTTCGGTATATATTTCTCAGAGGTACAGGCAACACGGAAGCACTGTGGCTGACCAAGTTCGCAGATTACTGCAAACTGGGCACCATAATTGACTCTCCAGCCGACACAAGCATCCTCCAAAAGGGCCTCATAGAAACAGACAACTGGTGCCAGAGCCATGGCCTCAAGCTAAACGCCAAAAAGTGTATAGTCATCCCCTTTGGCAAAAACAAAGTGCCCACAAATTACCACATAAGTGGTAATCCATTAAGTACGGAAGAAGTAATTAGGGACCTGGGGACCCAAGTTGATAGCAATCTCTCATTTGACAACCACGTGGCCAAAGTGGTTAGAAAAACATTTTATATAGCCCACCTAATCATGCAGGGATTCACATCTAGATCAGAGAGGTCATCGTGCCTCTTTTCTCATCCCTCATCAGGCCCATAATTGAGAACAATGCCCCTTTTGGGATGTACCTTACCAGACACCTGCAGCAACTGGAAAGACCCCAAAAGTACCTCACCAAGAGGATCAAAAGGCTCAAACAGATGCCATATGCTGCCCGGTTAAAGAAACTCCAGCTCTACTCAGTGGCATACTGCCTGCTCAGAGGTGATCTGTGCCTGACGTATAAAGCCATGTCCAACCCGGAATTAATGGACATGCTGCACCTCAGAAAATCCAAATCCCATCGAGCTACGCTCGAGAGACTTGAACCTCAGCACTGAAATAAATAGGACATGCTGGAGGGACAGATTCATAACCCAGAGGCTCCCTTCACTCTGGAATAAAATCCCAGTCCAGGTTAGGCAGAGTCCCTCATTGACTCTATTCAAGAGGAATCTTGATGAGTGGATGGGGGATCATAGGTTTACCCCAGGTATCACTTCTGTGTCACTGTTAGACAGAGGCACAGTATACTAACCTCGAAAAAGGGCATAGCAAAATTAATTAAAAATGGGTGGCGAAAGCCAAACACACTCTGGCTAGGCTTATAAATGCCCTAGGGCAGATAGCCTAGTATGAACCTATGAACCTATGAACCTATGATACTATTATATATATATATATATATATATATATATATATATATATATATATATATATATATATATATATATATATATATATACGGATAGGTATATTTATTTTGAAGTTTCTGTTGTGTCTTTATATGTGTGTGTGTGTGTGTGTGTGTGTCTGTGTGTGTGTGTGTGTGTGTGTGTGTGTGTGTGTGTGTGTGTGTGTGTGTGTGTGTGTGTGCACACGCGCGAGCATGTCTCATCTATTGGGTCTATATTACATAGTTCCGTAACTTCGACTACCATATGTACGAATACATATGTCCAAAGTTACAGAACTTTGACTATGTATACAAAGCTAAAAAAAAAAAGGGAAAAGAAAATAAAAGGTTATATGCAGGGGGGCAAAATAAAAGGTTATATGCAGGGGGGCAAGACCCCCCCTGCACCCCCACACCCCCACTCTTTAAATATACCAACTCTGAGGTCATGCTACAGTGCAGTAAAGGGAAAATTTCCTTTACTACACTTTAGCGTGATCTCGGAGTCGGTATATTTAAAGAGCGGGGGGTGCAGCCCCCCACTTGAAGGGTGCGGGGGGGCTTGCCCCCCTGCTTACAACCCTCCGGTATGTCTGTTTTCTTTTCATTTTTTTCCCAATTGAAGTATGACAACTTTGAACTTATGGTTTCAACCATATCAACTATGTAATATAGACCCCCATCTATCTATATTTATCTATATAGAGATATGTACATATATATATATATATATATATATATATATATATATATATATATATATATATATATATATATATATATATATATATATATATATATATGTATGTATATTGGATATAAAAAGTTTACACACCCCTGTTAAAATGCCAGGTTTTTGGGATATAAAAAAATGAGATCGCAATAAATAATTTCAAAACTTTTCACATCTTTAATGTGACCTATAACCTGTACAATTCAATTGAAAAACAAACAAATTTGTTAGGGAAAAAAATATAAAAAAATAAAAAACATACAATACGCTGGTTGCATAAGTGTGCACACCCTTAAACTAATACTTTGTTGGGTGTGCACACCCTTAAACTAATACTTTGTTGTATGTGCACACCCTTAAACTAATACTTTGTTGAAGCATCTTTTGATTTAATTTACCCTCTAGGTATTCCACCACTGTTGTGTTACCCTCTAGGTATTCCACCACTGTCATGTTACCTTCTAGGTATTTCACCACTGTTGTGTTACCCTCTAAGTATTCCACCACTGTCATGTTACCCTCTAGGTATTCCACCACTGTCATGTTACCCTCTAGGTATTGCACCACTGTCGTGTTACCCTCTAGGTATTCCACCACTGTCATGTTATCCTTTAGGTTTTCCACCACTGTTGTGTTACCCTCTAGGTATTCCACCACTGTCATGTTACCTTCTATGTATTTCACCACTGTTGTATTACCCCCTAAGTATTCCACCACTGTTGTGTTACCCTCTAGGTATTCCATCACTGTCATGTTACCCTCTAGGTATTTCCACCATAGTCGTGTTACCCTCTAGGTATTCCATCACTGTCATGTTACCCTTTAGGTTTTCCACCACTGTTGTGTTACCCTCTAGGTATTCCACCACTGTTGTGTTACCCTCTAGTTATTCCACCACTGTCATGTTACCCTTTAGGTTTTCCACCACTGTTGTGTTATCCTCTAGGTATTCCATCACTGTCATGTTACCCTTTAGGTTTTAAACCACTGTCGTATTATGCTTTAGGTGTTCCACCACTGTGATGCATCTTTTTAAAGCTCTGAAAAACATGTCTTCCCAAGGCAGCCAAGTGACAAGTCACTGACTGACTTGGATAACCTTGCTACTAATTTTCTTTATTATCAGAAGTTCTAATCATTCAGAATAAATTCTCTTTGAACAGTGATGTAGCAGATAGCATTGTTACCTTAAAGCAAGAGTCTCTTGTTTGTTTATTGGCTCGGGTGCTTTCTGTGTGGAGTCTGCATGTTTTCCCTTTGTTTGCGTGAGTTTTTTTTCACATTCCAAAGACATGCACTAGGTGGATTGGACATTCTAAATGGGCCATGTGTGAGAATGTGCATGTGAGTGTGTGGTATGGAGGCACAGCCATGGCAGGGCTAACCTTGGCACTAGATGCTTGTCATTGTTAAAATGACTCCCCAACCTCATGTGCAAAAAAAAAATGAGAAAAGAGAATATGGATAGATTAATCTGACAAAAATCTTTATTTTACTCACTTAGAAGTTTATAAAGTCCTTTTTACCTCAACTTCCAAGCATCTACTTTTAAAGTACACATCATTAATTAGTGCACACTAACTTGTAATAATTATCCAAAATCACATTTTTGGTCAAAATGAACATCCCAGTTGTCTAAGTTAATGTTTTTTTTTTAAATATTATATTTTAGCAAAGGCAGAGGCTACATTTTTTACGTTGCTTCAGCATTATTAGCACAGTACTACAAATATTTATTTTCTTTATTCAAAAAATTCACAGTTAATACCAACTGCATATTTAAATTAACTAAAGGAAATCTGTCTTTAGCTTTATATATGTATTAGAAATCCCAGCGGTACTAATTTTAACACAGCAATTCTACCAAGTGATACAAATTATAGTTATTTTACATTTACATTAAAGTAAGGACCTGTACTGTGATGTAACATGTTACATATAAAGAAGGATGATAAAATACCTATAAAAAATGAATGTACCTGGCACTTACATAGGCAGACTTAGGTAAGAATAAACTTACTCCAAAATGTCATTTAAAAGTATATTTCTTTCTAAACTCATGCAAATAAATGTGGATGAAAATTCAAAGGTCAAAATCATTCGTAATGCTAATTCTTTATACTTAGTATTTTTTGTCAAGTGAAACACACTTTCTTTTACGAGAACTTTAAATGATGTTTTATTTAAAAGTATCTTCTAGACTTCCTTATAGAATCTTATGCTAGAGAATTATAATGGACCTCATTGTATTCAACGTGAGCCCATTTAAATGTTAATTTTCATAGACAAGGATTAAGCCGCTTTAAGGCTAGTCACCCAAAAAGTGCAGGTCATTGAAGCTCTGAGTGACCACAGGATGTTTTAATGTTTGAATTCAATCTGACACCATCCTTTGAATGACAAAGCATGTAGATGCCAAACAGATAGTAAAAAGGTAAGCCTTTTCTGTTTGTTTTTCTTATCTTTTCACAAACTAGCCTTAGCCAAAACAATTGAAACTTGTGCCCAGTTATCTTGTCACAAAAGGCCAGCACAACATTAATTTGTAGAGAATATAAACAGTATAGCAAACTGACTAGGTAAAGCTCTCATTTTAAACAATATCCTTATTAATTTTGTTGTATTTAGTTATACATACTTCCTTAAAATCTTATAAAAATGGTTGTGTATCCAGATTAGAGAAAGTCTTGACATATTAAAACTATGCAAGTATAGCATTTCTGAATGTTGCTTTTTTAATTCAGAAAATAGCTGTAAAGCACAAAATTCATTATCTAGCCAAAACAGAACTTCAGATATTTAAACGGTTTGTAAATTATTTTGGCTGGTGCATAAATTCTCGAACTTGATTTCAAGCAGATATTTTTAGTGCTGTCATTTCCTTGGAAACGCCAATGAATCTGCTTATTTTTAGGTCTGTCCTCTACTGCATATTTAAGGAAGTAACTGCTGTCCTTAGGAGAGCAAAGCTGCAGGCAAAGGGATCTGAATTTGAATTCCACAATTTACATTTGCATACTGCATGCTATGTGGGCCCACAAAAAGGCAAGATATTCAGTGTAACTTTCAGCATATGCAGAAAGCAATTGAAGAGTTCCTAAAACATGACGAAAGTGACTACTGCTGTTTACTAACCACAGTGCTATTCTTGCAAACTGACTCTGCAGTCTTATACCTCACCTGTGCGGATTTCTCACTTTCCCCATCAGTTCCTCTTACTTTAGTCTGCATCTAATCAGTGTGGACAGGTTGATCCCACAATGTCAAAATAAATGTGCTATAAGCTTTGCTGTTTGCAATGAACTAGAACAAGGATAAAAGATTTTAGATGTATATGTTTCTTGGGTGACATCTTGACTAAATACGTTACCTAATCTTTGAATGCCTGCATGCTTAAGCCTTGCTTTTAAGCTTTAAATATGTGGAGAAAGTAAACGGCTTATAATACTGCTCACTAATTAAAAAAATTATGTATAAATAAGGTTTCCCTTACTGACTTGATTTTTATTTCCACCATCTAAATGTTCATATTGTGTGACTAACAAAACCATTTAACCATGATTAGCCTTTCAACCATCCCTGAAAAGATGCATTTGTGCTTTTGGAGGTATGGCCATTTAACAAACATGTTACTTAGCTTTAAGGAAGGACAAAACCAAAGAAATATTTATATAGTACAGAATCAGTTTTTTAATGATTTGGAAGATTGGATAATGAATGCTTCCTTTCTGAGACAAAGTATTCACTCTGCTGATGTAAGTGTAGCAGAAATCCAGGGATGGTTAAAAAGAATTTTTCGACTTCATGTCTAACTAGTTAAAAGCATCACATCAAACAATTCAAATGTTAACACAAATGAAAAGAGAATCATTACTTGACCAACTAAGCACTTCAAAAATAGTGGTTGAAGTATTACAAAATACTGTTCACTGTGTGAGTCTTTCGGCTTTTCCCGGTTAGGGGTCGCCACAGCGGAACTCCAATCCGCTAATGATTGACAGTAGATTTTTATGTGCTGGCTTGCCGGGCCTAATGCACAACCTTTAACGAAGGAACACCCATTCATGCATGTCGCCACGCAGAAGATGCTCTAACTGAGAAATGAACTGGCAACGTCTAACTGTGAGGCAAAAACGCTACCGCAGCACCACCACCACAGTAAGAAAATTGCATGAAATGGCATAGTAATCATCAAAGTCATGTGTACGCAGTACAGTATCCTAAAGAACCTGCAGTGGTTTTCTATAGAGTACTGCTGAATGCTAATATAATGCCCAGGCTCTATACCATACCTACACTGTACTAGTCAGCTAGTGACTTATATTACTCTTATAGTCTAAGCTAGTATTTGTTGGACATGAAATCCTCCTATGTGGCAAGTAATCGAGATCCATTGTGAGTACGCCACTTGTTGCAGTTGTATTTGCTGATGCAGCTCATGGCTGAATGTTGTTTGCTATAGTTGTGTGTCAAGATCCATTGTGAGTACGCCGCTTGTTGCAGTTGTATTTGCTGATGCAGCTCATGGCTGAATGTTGTTTGCTATAGTTGTGTGTCGAGATCCATTGTGAGTACGCCACTTGTTGCAGTTGTATTTGCTGATGCAGCTCATGGCTGAATGTTGTTTGCTATAGTTGTGTGTCGAGATCCATTGTGAGTATGCCGCTTGTTGCAGTTGTATTTGCTGATGCAGCTCATGGCTGAATATTGTTTGCTATAGTTGTGTGTCGAGATCCATTGTGAGTACGCCGCTTGTTGCAGTTGTATTTGCTGATGCAGCTCATGGCTGAATATCGTTTGCTATAGTTGTGTGTCGAGATCCATTGTGAGTACACTGCTTGTTGCAGTTGTATTTGCTGATGCAGCTCATGGCTGAATATTGTTTGCTATAGTTGTGTGTTGAGATCCATTGTGAGTACGCCGCTTGTTGCAGTTGTATTTGCTGATGCAGCTCATGGCTGAATATCGTTTGCTATAGTTGTGTGTTGAGATCCATTGTGAGTACGCCGCTTGTTGCAGTTGTATTTGCTGATGCAGCTCATGGCTGAATATCGTTTGCTATAGTTGTGTGTCGAGATCCATTGTGAGTACGCCGCTTGTTGCAGTTGTATTTGCTGATGCAGCTCATGGCTGAATATCGTTTGCTATAGTTGTGTGTCGAGATCCATTGTGAGTACGCCACTTGTTGCAGTTGTGTTTGCTGATGCAGCTCATGGCTGAATGTTGTTTGCTATAGTTGTGTGTCGAGATCCATTGTGAGTATGCCGCTTGTTGCAGTTGTATTTGCTGATGCAGCTCACGGCTGAATATCGTTTGCTATAGTTGTCTGTAGTGTTTGTCTGAGCAGTGATAACACACTGACAGTTAAGGAAAGAATGGAAAGCATGCATTTAAAGAGCACTTCACTCTCCCCCAGCCAGTGTGGTCTCATAGTTATCTAAGTATGAATGGGAGGTGTGGGGACGCTTTAGGGCCTTATCCCTAGCAAAAAACAAAAATGTTTTTGTTCTTTTAAAGAGGTTTGTCTTTCACTCATTTTTGATATGAGAAGTTATGTTTTCAAGCTGGTGCTTTCATGTATTTAACACATAAACAGCCTAATTCTGGAAGAATCATGATGTTCTGACTTAATTTTAAAACATAATTTCTCAGTTATATAGCAATTAAAAAGTGT
The DNA here is from genome assembly GCF_019279795.1 of Protopterus annectens. Lineage (NCBI taxonomy): Eukaryota > Metazoa > Chordata > Ceratodontiformes > Protopteridae > Protopterus > Protopterus annectens. The sequence goes on along the minus strand of NC_056749.1, from coordinate 778,949,981 downwards.
AATAGCAAGAGTCCTACTAAAGTTTTCCAATTTAGTAATAACCTAAAGAATTAAAGCATTGTTATGCTGGTGTTTTGCTTACATTATTATTTTAAAGCATGCAAAATGGTATCATTATATACAGGGCTGGATTCATTAACAGTTGCACTAAGTGCTGCTATGACGCATATTCTTTGTTATTCATTAAAAGAATCAACTAGCCCTGAAAATGGATGGCACTGGAGCATCAGGCCCATACTCAGCCATCAGTGGGAGTGGGATCCAAAGGGGCTATGAGTAGGAGGGCCTCTGTGGTGGCACTGAAGCCCAAAGTGAGATCTTTATGGTAGAAGCAAATATTCAAAGGGAACTGTCATAATATGCTAATGACAGCATAAAGCACTGAATTACATGTTAAATAACTAATCCATCATGACTATTTAGGAAGGTATAAAACAATTGTGCACACTCAGTGCTCCCTTTTGCTTTGAACTCCAAAAGTCTTTGGAATACAAGCATAATTACTGTTAGAGAAAAGATGTTAGAGGGTGCAGTTGCTATCATTATTCTGTATTCTGCTGCTGATACTAGACCTCAGCCATGAAGAGGGGACTAGAAGTAGTGTCACTGTGGGAACGGAATCTGGCATGGCCATGTCTGCTAACTTCAGAAGATGTAGCAGCTTTCCAGCCAATGTCATTCATCCTATCCAAGAAGTTACCCACATGTTTCAGGGAGTCATGCATGTCAGAATGTATGACACTTAGTACTCGCACTATCTCTTCTGAGGCCCTGGTGAAATGTGCCTGGGCTTCCACTGTGGCCCTGCAAATATGTCTGGTAGCACCTAATGACACACCAGCATCAGGAGGAGGGTGGACAGCAGGCCTCCTCAAAGCACCTCTAACAACCTTCCTGTGTGACACCTCTCCCTCACGATGGCTACAGGGAGAGTCAACCACATCTGTAAAGTGGAATATCCACACTACCCTGATCAACTGTGTCACCCTCAACCCGTCTCATATCAGAGGGCTCCAAGACATGGCTACACATAAGCATACTGTTTGTATCTGAAATATGGGCAGGGGATGTGAGGGACACAGCCTCAGTATCAGACTGGCCATCTGCACCCCCAGACTGTGCCTCTTCCTCATCAATGTCATCATCGTGACTATCGATACTCTGACATCAGGTGGTAGGAGTTCCACAGTACTCCTGTCAGGATCATCTGTGGTAACAAGCAACAAACACAGCAATGCTAGAAGTAGGGAACAAAAATAATCAAAACTTTGTGACACAAAAGGTGTTGTAAACTATAAAAGATGTTACAGCAGTACAAATATTAGTCACAGTTAGAGCTAAATTTTCCTCACATACACTAATAACAATACAAGTGTGTGCTTACCATGTGGAGGTAGTCTTGTAGACTGCAATCCAGATGTCTCTATATATAAGGAAGGGAGAGGAAAGGCTGATTAGCATCACAATGCATCTGACACAAGAAAAAGAGAACAACCCCTTTTACATGTATAGATTAAAAATCATCTCATACCAAAATGTACTGACCAGGTGATTCACCCCCAAACATTCCCCCCTACTTCTCTGTTACTGTGTTGTCTTACTCATACCTATCATTGGATCTAGATATAAGATATATGCATATCAAGATATATATAATGACACTTACAAATATTTTTATTTTGCCCACCTAGAAGTTCTGGTTGAGACACTATGGGTCTGTTATCCACATCAGCACCAACATCAAGGATTCTGTGTGAACCCTCTGCTGAGATGTCTGGATCTCTTACAGTTGACAGGAACTCTTCTGTTTCAGTGGTAGTTCGATAGCAGAATGACCTCCCATAGCCACCTGTTCATGGGCAACTGCAGTCACTCTGTGGCAGGGAGAGGTGATCATATCACTTGCCCTGTGTCATATCTAGGAATAAGTTCACCCATGCCATCTGACAGCATTGATGTCATCAGCCATCTGCTGCCATATCATCTCTCATGCGTATTTGTCTCCTCTACCTCTTCCTGACAGAAAAGGTCCATGGTGACTTAAGGCATGGATAATGACCTAAGTTTCTGCATCAGTGAATGGCGACTTGCATGCCATATCCCTGTATGAGATAAAACAGAAAACAGACACAACACTAAGTTTATAATACACAGATGGGATGGCTGTAAACCCAATTATGTATGAATGTATACATCCATCATGCATACAAGAATTGAAAATATAATGCTTCCTATGACATACACAAGTTAAGACAGTCCCCAACCAAAAATGTCATAAAATAACAAATATGACAGAACTGTAATGAGGATAACATTTGTGTAACTGTGTAATGTACCACAGCATTAACAATACTAATTCACAATGTACAAGTAGAAATGGAGTAAACTGTTACAGTGCTATCCCCACTGGTGTGGAGGGCAGGCAGGTAGATATCACAACCATAACATATCAGTTGTTCCAACACAAGTAATAATACCTGACCTTGCTATGAAGTTATAATGTACTCATCTCCAACAGTTCAAATTTCCATAAAATAAAATCTAAAAAAAATGTGCTGAGTCTGCATGTCCTCCCTGCATTCATGTGGGTTTCCTCTGGGTACACCAGTTTCTTCCCATGTTGTAAAAGCATGTGTCTGGAGCATTTCTCCCTGGGCCTCCACTGAAAATTCGCTTTGTTCCAAGTCAGACTTCCCTGGTTAATAAATGTTAAATAATTAAATAAATAAATAAATACATAAATATATATCAGGCAACATTCTGTATCAAACTTTGTAATGCAGACAAATAACTTACTGTATAGATATTGGCTAAGCCAACAGTAAATGATAAATTAAATGCAGACAGACAAACCAGTGGCTGTATTGGGCAATACAATCCATCCTTAATGTTTAACTAAAAGCATTCTGGAAACAAATAGCAATATAACTTGACAAGGAAGTAGTTTATAAAGCAGTTAAGTCTCTTTAAAGTGCATTTAGCAGTATTGAGCTCTCTGGATCCAAACAGTACCTCCACTGATACAAGTTCATTAGCTACACAATTACCTTTATATAGTGCAGATTCAGTCCTCTGAGCACTATGAGTATGCAAATGATGTGTTAAATAATTAGAATTCCTGAATACTACAATATTCAGTAAGTGCAGGGAAGGTAAACATGGTGCAATGTTCTACGAGATTGCATGTGCACTCCCTAGCACTGCAAGGAAGAGCATTGAGAAGTGTTACCTGCTAATGACTTGCAGCTATCTATGATTAGTCTGACTGCAGGAACAATCAGTGTTTCATAGTCTCTCCTCTTTGATCTACATTTACTGAAAGTGTGTCAGGGAGAAGAGACTTACCAAAAAGTATAAAAATACATTGACTGAGTGAGGAGAGCAACATTCCTAACAATCAAATGTTGTTTTAATGATCACATTTACTGCCTCTTGCTAAGAAATGTTGTGTATATTCAAGGGAGTGCCTTAATCATTGATATAGGTACCGTATGCAATAAAAATGAGATAACATTGCCCTTAGGAAAGCATAAATAAAGGAACGAGGCACCATAAAGAAAGAGAGAGAGAGAGGAATATAACTGCAATGTTTGCACTCTTTGTTTAAGACTGTGTGAATACACAGGTATTGTAACTGTTGCTTTCTACAAGCCAACCGAAATAAAACGAAGAGAGATTTTTGCCACAGCACTCACCTACCTATAGGTTCATAGAGTAGTATTAGGCTAACTGCCCATATGGGCCATTTTAAGCCTAGCCAATTACCCCATGTGAGAATCAAACCCTACACCATGTGTTTCTAACCGTTAGACATTCGTCAAAATTAAAGCTTTTAAAAACCAAAAGGAAGATTTCAGTGGTTTTATTCAACTTTTAAATAGGAAAATATGAGATTGTTGGTCAAAAAGTGGGTTTATTCTCTTAAATTGACTTGGAAGCTTGTCCGGCTAGATTGAGTTCATCATCTGGAATTCAATCTTTGTATGTGAATTTTTTAAGTTAGTATTGACTTTCTGATTCAAGCTCAGAGAAGCCTTGGGGTACAGTCTCTCAACTTAAGATAACAAAGTTGAGGAGATGTCAGAAATGTACATTTAAATTACATGTTTCAAACTGTGTATGTTTTTTCCTTTATCTATCATTTGTACCTGTTTGGCATTGTGCTGAGTTGACTGGCAGTGGTCAGTAGCAGTGAAAGGCAGTTCACTTCCCATGGTAAAAACTGACAAATTTAATTTGGAATGCCATTGGTAGCATGATTGAGATTGGCATTGGTGTGCTTCGCTCAGCACTCTGTAAAGTAATGAGGGAAAAAATTCAGGCTGCCACATACCAATCTTTGTGGCATTAAGTATAAATGTATTGAGGCAAGAAAAACAGTACAGGTGATGCTCAGTTTGAAACCTGTTTACATATCATTTGACTGAGGGAGGTCATAATAAATACTGACACTCATTTGGTGCATGAATGTACTGAGGTGGGAAACTCAATGTCAGTGTTGAGTAAACCTCCCATAGCATTACCAAAAGTCCTCATTTTGTGATACAAAAATGAGAGTAGTGATGTAACAAGGAGATATGAAAAGACTGAATGTGTCAGTGTAATGCATTAATATCTGTGCTCATTGCTAGTTATACACTTTGATTCATTTTATGTTCCTTTAAACTGTTAAAGTAGAAAAAACTGCGTAGAGTTACAAACAAACTTGTAACCAAACAGTAAAATAATGCCAAAAGAAGGTCCAAAAAATTGATTTAACAAGGTTTTTAATAAACAAGTTAAGTGCTTTTGTCCCACTAAAGGAGACTTCAACAAAATCCTTTAAATTGTTATCCAAAATAATATCTGAGCATATTTTGGTTAATATTGACCATTATATTTGCATGTAGATTGGCAACATGCAGTCATCTTTCACGCCATAAGGAAAAATGTGCATAATTTAATTTGCCTTGCCTTCTGTAGTGCAAATAAGCTCTGCATCAGTGAGTGGCTGTCAGCATCCTGGATAGAAATGACTGCTGAGAATGCACATGACAGATGTCCTACTCTGTGGCACAAGGTGTAAATGAAGAGAAGTGAGAGGAATAATATAGATGCTGCAGTGTTCAACTCCTGTTTACAAATCATATTTCAATTATTCTCAGTATGTATTTTTAATCTGTAATCTGCATTTGCGTGCTGTTCAGCATTGTGCAAGCCGGGTTCACTACTGAAGGAAAAAAGTGAAAAAAAATAGTTAAGGCTGCCTTATGTACCGTAAACATGTCTGGCAACAGTGCATTGATGTCAGTAGAAGTGAAAATATTCCACATTGCAGTCAATTATCCCTGTGGCACAATGTATAATTGAAGTAAACTGAGAGAAATAAGATGAGTGATGCAGGATTCAAATACAGCTAATTATTAATTTTACAGAGCGATGTATGACTACATAATTACACACATTTATTTTTACAAGGGTGTGTTGTGTAAAACTCAACTATTCTCATTACTGCTAACAGCATGTCAGCTTTTGTCTGTCCAGTTTCTCATTATTTGTCATTAATTATAAGTCTAATAATGTCTTCCACAAAGTATATTTCTAATGTTGCAAGAAGATGTGAGAAGGATGAATATGTCATTTGAATGTACTGCTTGCTCTGATCATTGCTACATATACCCACTGACTGAATTCATTTTACTGTCAGCTTTATCTCTCATATATTTTCTAATGCCTTCTGTATTTTCTCTTCACTCAGCAGTGTACAAACATGGTTCACTGCCTAAGGGAAAAAGAGAAAAAAATTGTTTAGGGTGCCGTTCATAGTGCAAACCAACCTGATGGCATTGTGTGGGCATAAGCATTATGGATACTACGCAGGGAAGGAAATGCATGAGGAAGGTAACTTCCTCTGTGGTACAAGGTGTAAGTACATTGACAGAATGATCAGTAATGTTTGTGCGACTTCCCCTATCTGGGCCAGTAATCAAGGAGCCTGAATTCTCACGATAGGATCATAGGAGGTTACTAAGCTAATGACCCTAGGGTCCTTACATGTCTAGCCAAGTTTTACCCTTATTTCCTTATTTATGGTTACCCATCCAGTTGTCCAGACTACATTTGAAGAGGGCCAATGAAGTGCTCTGCTTGTCATGAAGCGGGAGTCTGTTCCAAAGGTGTGGTGACCTCTGGGGAGACAAATCTGTCCTTCCAACAGGTTCTATTAATGTCACATACCAGGTTATGGCCATTAGAGCACATAACCCATGTACCATTTGACTTACTGATGTGCAGCATTTCCAATAAAGCAGGGTCAATTATTGCCTTATATGCAAGGCAGATATCACCTCTGCGTAGTCTGTATTAAACAAAATAAAGTGGCAGTGATTTCAGATAATCCACATAGGACAGATGCTGAAGACCTTGAATTTTCCTTGTAGGAACCTTTATGGTCTCTCCAATAGCTGCAGGTGCTTGGAAAAGTACATACCAAAAGGGGCATTGTACTAAACTATTGGCCTGATGAGGGAAGAGAAGAGTACAGAGAGGTTATAACTTACTTTTTCTGGAGGCAATGCCCTTACTTATGAGATGCACAATGTAGAATGCCCTTCTTACCACTGTGGAGACATGGTGATCAAAGGTAAGGTTGCTGTCAACCTGTGTGTCCAGTCACGACTGACTGCATACTTAAGGTGTTGTTATTGATCTAGTAGTTAAGAGAAACATCACTCTTACTGAAAGGGATGATAATAATTTTTTTGGCATTGAGTTTAAGACCATGACTTTTGCACCAGTCATTTGTTTGTGTACAACCCTCTTGTAGGATGTTGACATCATTTGGAGATTCTATGACCGTACCCAGTTTGCAGTCATCAGCAAACTTTGTCAACCACAGACCTTTAGTTTCAGCATCCACTTCTGAGAAATAGATTCCAAACAGTAGAGGTCCCAGGACTAATCCCTGTGGAATACCACTGGTTACAGTTCTGCTGTTTGAGGTGGATTCCCCTATTTTGAGTACATGGGTTCTATCAGTAAGCCAGTTAGCGATTGATAGACACCACTGACACTGTAGAGGGATGTTTACTTGGAACAAAAATGGATACACCCAATATTTCCAGATGCAGCTCTCTAAATGAAGCACAATTTCCCTTACAAGGACCCAGGAAACACACTCAACCCAGGGTCTGGGTTCCTTTCTCTGTCTCTCCCCAGCTGACCAGTAAGACTCCCCACTGGCAGAGCTATTGAGATAAGTCTTCAGCCGAGTGTCCAGTCCAAAACAAGTCCTCCAGCATCCTCTCTGTGAAACCAGTAATTTAATTTCTTACTATTTCTCAAATTTAATTGGAGCTGACAATACAGTACAGTCTGATATACATGTATTTTTCTTTTCTGTCCAGTAGGGCACAGTGTTGGTACATTTGTAACACAAGCAACTTTATAAATACATTTTTAAACACAAGCATCTGTACAAATCAGTTTAATATACAACTGACATCTAATTCTTTTACAAAATTAAAGCTAGCTGTGCTAGCATATGTTACACATCCACTGCCCTACTTTTCCTGGCACAGTTAGCAATATTTCACATAATCACATCTCTCCCCTATGAAGACTCAAGTTAGTTTTTCAAGTGACCCTTGAGAAATGTTGCTTGAAAGGAATTAGCCTATCTGTGAATACATTAACCCATACTCTGTCTTGACAGCTCATCTTCATTGGCATTGTTGACCTCACTATGGCGCTGCACTGTCATATCATATGCCTGCAGCCCTAGGCTCCACATTAGTCACTTGGCATTTTGCTGGCTGGCTCAATGTAGCCATGTTACGGGATTGTGGTCTGTAACTATGGTGAATTTCCTTCCATACAGCTAGGGTAAATGTTTCTGCAGTGCCCATACTATGGCTAGACATTCCTTTTCTACTGCTGCATAGCATTCCTCCCTAGGCTGGAGTCTATGTCTGAGATATACCACTAAGTACTCTTCTCCCTCTGAGGAAACCTGGCTGAGTACAGCCCCCACCCCATGGTACAAAGCATCCACCTGCACAACATATTATTTGCTGTAATCTGAACCAGCCAACACAGGATGTCCTCCCAAAGCCCTTTAAGCTTTGGAATGTCTGCTCACAGGCTGGGGTCTACACTACTGTGTCTGGCCTGTTTTTAGCTTTCAGGTGTGTGAGGGAAGCAGCTATTGCAGTATAACTGGGAATTAACTTTCTATAGTACCTTGCTGTCCCCAGAAATGCTCTCATCTGTTTTTTTTTTATAACAGGGGCAGACCACACCTGAATGGCTTCCACTTTTGCAGATTCTGGCCTGATCTTACTCCTCCCCACTCTATGTCTCAGGTAGGAGACCACTGCCATACCCACCTGACACTTACTGGGCTTAATGGTCAACTCTACCCTTTGCAGTCTGCTCAGGATCTCCCTGGCATGCTGAAGGTGCTCGTGTCAGGAATGGCTGTAAATGGCAATATCATCCAGGTAAGTAAGGGCATAATCACCCATTCCTGCTAGGATGCAATTTTCCAACATCTGGAAGGTTGCTGTGACATTTTGTATCCCAAAGGATATGTTTGTGAACTCATATAATCCAAAAGGAGTCCCAAAGGCTGACCTCTGTCTGGCAGTGGGAGTCAAGGACACCTGCCAGTAGCCCTTAGTCAGATCAATAGTGGTCAGATACTTAGCCCCACCCTGCTGCTCTACGACTTCATATGTCCTAGGCATGGGTAAGTATCTGACTCTGTGTGACTATTTACTTTCCTGTAGTCCTCACAGAACCTGGTACTGACATCTTTGTTTAGTACTAGCTCCACTGGGGAGGCCCAGGGACTGCTGAACTTCTGGATTACACCCTGTTCCTACATTTCTTGTATCTCCTTCCTCAGAGTCTGTCTGACTCGCTCAGGTACCCTGTAAGGGGCCTGCTTGATAGGTCTTTGGGGTCCTTTATTCACATTGTGCTGCACCAGGAGGGTGCACCTAGATTTTCCAGTGAACATTCCCCAAACTCCTGTAACACTGCTCAGATTTCTCAAACCTGGGTAGGGGATAGCCACTGAGACATTGCTAACCCTTCAACTGAGGTGTCAGTCCACACCTCACTGATGAAGTCAGTCACCAGATCCCACTCAGATTCCTCCTACCATAGGTTCATAGGTTCAGAGGTTGGTACTAGGCTATCAGCGCTAGGGCCTATACAAGCCTAGCCATAACAATTTCCTGGCTATTTCTTCCCACACTATTTACTTCCCTGGACCCCTGTCTAGCAGGACGACTGACGTGATCCCCGGGGTGAATTTCCTTTCTCCCATCCAATCGTCAAGGTTCCTTTTGAAGAGGGCCAAAGAGGCACTCTTCTTGACATGTATCGGCAATCTATTCCAGAGTATGGGGAGTCTCTGGGTCAGGAACCTATCCCTCCAGCATGTTTTGTTTTTTGTAATGACAAGGTTTAAATACCTGGAGCATGTGGCTCTGAGGGATTGGGATTTCTTTAAGTGTAGCATGTCCAACAGCTCTGGGTTTGACATAGCCTTGTATGTTAAGCAGAGATCACCTCTAAGTAGATGATATGCGACAGAGTATAGTTGGAGTTTTTTAAGGCGGTCAGCGTAGAGCATCTGCTTTAGGCCTGTGATTCTTTTAGTAAGGTATTTCTGCAGCCTTTCCAGTTGTTGCAGATGTCTTGAGAGGTACATACCAAACGGAGTGTTGTATTCTATAATGGGTCTAATGAGTGGTGAGTACAGTGGGATAATTACCTCCTTTTTTCTGGATGAAAAGCCCTTAGTGATGAGGTGTGCCACATAGAAGGATTTCCTGACTGTTGTGGTGATGTGGTTATTGAAGGTGAGACCACTGTCCACCAGTGTCCCTAAGTCTCTCATCACACTTTCAGTGTTTAATGTACTGCCACCTATGTGATAATTCATGGGTACATGTTTTTTCCCAAAGGGGATAACTATACATTTCTTGGTATTGAGCTTGAGCCCATGGCTCTGGCAACAAGCATCTGTTTCTGTAAGGCCCTTTTGTAGAGTATCCACATCATTTGGGGATTCAATAATGGCTCCCAGTTTGCAGTCATCTATGAATTTTGTTAGCCAAATTCCCTTAGTGTTGGCCTGTACTTCAGAGAAGTAGATGGCAAACAAGAGCAGTCACAGGACTGAACCCTGAGGTACTCCACTTGTCACTTGTCTGGAGTTGGATTTGGAGTCGGCTACTTTTACAGTGTGGGTTCTTTCAGTAAGCCAGTTAGCAACCCATTGGGTGATGTAGGGATTAATGCCCAGCTTAATAAGTTTATCTATGATTCCAGAGTGGGGGATGGTGTCAAAGGCCTTGGCAAGGTCTAGATAGGCTGTGTGAACCACCTTACCCTTGTCCATGGCTTTGTAGACTGATTCGAAGAAGTCAATCAGATTCAGGAGACAAGATCAGCCCTTCACGAACCCAAACTGGGTGGGGTCCAGTGTTTGAAGGTTGCCAGTGTCTTTGTTTATAAGTTCCATGATAATACGCTCCATAGCCTTGCTGATAAGGCTCGTCAGACTGATGGGACAGTAGTTTCTGGGATCCAAGGTGGATCCCCCCCTTGTGGAGTTGGATAACTGTAGCTCTGCGCCACTCAGTAGGCATGAAACCTGAGGTGAGGTTATGATTAAACATGACACTTAGGTGAGGTGCCAGTTCATATTGTAGTTCATGTAGTACACAGCCTGGGATGTCATCTGGTCCCATGAATGCTGTATTCTTAGCTTTGGAGAGCATGTTTTTTACCTGTGTGGCCATTATTACCGGAATATGGCAATCTTCCGGTATTGAGATGGGCCATTTAGGGGGTGAGAGGGGGGTGAACTTGGCACTGAATCAATCTGCTAGGATATTGGCAATATCCTTGGGATCAGTATATTTAATGCCATTCTGTTTTAGCTCAGAGCAGATCTGAGCATTGACATTTAGATTCTTGACATAGTTATAGAATGCCTTGTGGTTGTCTTTGGAATCTTTGGCAATTTTATTTTTGTAACTAGCTTTGGAGGATTTTATGAGGGATCTCAGTTTCTTACTGAGGCTGGTAAGGGAGTTTTTTCATTGCAAATACTCAGCACCAGGACCTCCCTATCATGGTAAGGCTTCATCATGTTAACATGGTACAATTTGTGCCCCTGCCTCCTGCCTAGCAGTTCTAACATGTAGTTAACATCACTGACCTTCCTTACCACATTGACGGGTCCCTTCCAAGCTGCCTGTAGCTTATTGTGTCTAACAGGAATGAGAACTATAACCTGCTGCCCCACAGCATACTCTCTGGTTCAAACATTTCTGTCATACAAGGATGTTTTCTGCTGTTGGGCTCCTGCCAGGTTCTCCTGGGCCAAGGCCATGAGCTCTCTAAGCCTTGTCCTGAGGTTTAGGACATATGCCACAACAGACTCCTTGTGGGATTCACACTCACCCTCACACTCATCCTGAATCAAACTTAAAGGTCCCCTCACCCTATGCCCATACAGCAATTCAAAGGGTAAAAACCCTGTGGATTCCTGGGATAACTTTCTGTATGCAAACAGCATATGGGGCAAATATTTGTTTTGCTCTCTCCTAAACTGGTCTGCAAATGACCATAGCATGGTCTTTAGTGTAGAGTTTAACCTCTCCTCAAGACCGCTAGTCTGGGGATGGTAGGGGGTGGTTTCTAGATGCTTCATCCCACAGCACTTCCACAAACAAGCCAGCAGGTCTGACATGAAATTGGCACTTATGTCAGTCTGTATTTCTCATGGGAAACCTACCCTGCTGAAAATCTCTAATAAAGTATTTGCCACCTTCTCTGCTTCAATGGAGGACAGAGCCACCTCCTTAGGGTATCTAGTAGCATACGCTAGTAAAACCAGGAGATATACTTCTTCTCTGTGGAACTCGGGGTACTCAGAGGCCCCACAATATCCATAGTTCCCCTCTAATATGGCTCCTTGATCACAGGGAGAGGCATCAAAGGAGCCTTGACCACGTCTCCTGTCTTCCTATATTTTGGCACTGCTCACAGGTCCTGCAGTACACTGTTACATCCCTTGCAATCTTTGACCACGTCTCCTGCCTTCCTATATTTTGGCACTGCTCACAGGTCTGGTGGTACACTGTTACATCCCTTGCAATCTTTTACCACATCTCCTGCCTTCCTATATTTTGGCACTGCTCACAGGTCCTGCAGTACACTGTTACATCCCTTGAAATCTTTGACCACGTCTCCTGCCTTCCTATATTTTGGCACTGCTCACAGGTCCGGCAGTACACTGTTACATCCCTTGCAATCTTTGACTACGTCTCCTGCCTTCCTATATTTTGGCACTGCTCACAGGTCCTACAGTACCCTGTTACATCCCTTGCAATCTCAGGCCAGAAAAAGTTCTGCATAATATGTCTCTTGGTATACTTTATGCCCATCTGACCTGCAAAAGGAATGTCATGGCTATGGCTAGAAGTGCCAGATAGTAGGCACTGGGCACTACCAACAGCTGCATTCCCTCACCCTCTAGCTCTGCCTCAGGAATCCACTCTCTCTACAGTAACCCTTTGTTCCAGTATACAGATTCCCCTTTTCTTGAGAATCAGGTACTTCCCTATCTACCTCCCTAAAATCTCTTAGTGTATGGTCCAAAAGCTGAGCCCATCTCAACTCTACCTTTCTGACTTTTTCCAGCTCCCCTTCCACAGGAAGTCTAGTATCCTCTGACAGTAGTGCCTCACTGTCAGACTGGGTACTACCACTTACCTCTGCCCTTGCAGTCACTCTGTCCAAGGGAACATCAGTGCCTACAAGCAGTTGTGGCTCACTTTCAGGCTCACTGCTACAGGTAGCTCCCTCCATGAAATAGCCACCTCATCAGCCCTGGCTTCAGGTGTGGGGTCTGTCTGGGTCTCCGCTGGTTGCCAGACCCACATGCCTGTCTCCAAGCCTGCTGTCTGTAACTGCATGCACACAAGCTACTGCATTATAAAAATCATTCCCTATCAGGACATCTGCATGGATATCCTCAAACATACCTACTTGGTTGCTTCCTTTTCCTCCCTCCCAGTCAAGGTGAACCCTGGCCAAAGGCATTTGGAATGGGGTCTGTCTTAAAGCTCTAACTGGAGTAGAATGCCCAACCAAGTACTGCTCATCTTTAACCATTGCAGGCTTCATAACAGTTATATCAGTGGCTGTATCTCTCCTAGCAGTGGTCTCTTTTCCATCCACTGAAATCAGATATAAACTTTGATGACAGTTTGTTATACCTGTTGTCTCCTGACAACTTACCACTGGCATACCAGTCTTCCCACTTGCTGGCTCCCCCATCTTTTGTTCTCCACCTTGCCTCCATGAATATCTATATGATACATGGCCACACTGGTTACAATTAACGCATTTAAACCTTGATCCTGGCATTGTACCTGAACTAGTTGCTTCCCCTATTACTGTTGGACTCTGTTGGGGTGGTTTAGGCTGCCCACCATGGGTTCCCTTATATCCATGTGCAGCACTGGGTATCCCATTCCTGTGCAGTGATGCCATGCTTGCTAACCAGACATCCTCTTTTACCTCCAGCTCATCTGCAGTTACATTCATAGTCTGCCAACCAGATTCTCATGTCCTCAGGCAAAGTGCTAAGGGCTTGTTCCCTCACCAAAAGGTCTGCCAGCCCTTCAAAAGTGGTGATCTGACACCCATTTACCCACCTACGAAAAGTAAGTGCTTAACTCAGCAATATAATAACACGCACACTTTCATCCGTCTTGCATTTTTGCTCACAAAACTTTTTGCAGTAAGCTTCAGGTGTTAACTTAAAACATTTAAGTGAACAATGTTTGACTTTATCATAATTTAAACAATCAATATCAGACAATTTAGAAACAGCAGTTACAGCTTTCTCAAGGAGTAAAGGGGTCAGAATCTGTACCCAGAGCTCTTGGTCAACGTTATACTGTTTACATAACCTTTCAAATATATGAATAAAGCTATCAAAATTATCACCCTCTGTAAATTAAATTTACTGAACTTTATTGCTTCTGGGGTTCAGTTATTCCCTTCCCCATGACCTCCATGACCCTGGTGAAGGGTCCCCATTACCTCCATGACCCTGGCAAAGGGTCAGTATCTCCCTGTCATGTTGATGCTGCTTCTCCTTTTCATGACCCTGGTGAAAGGTCAGCATCTCCCTCTCATGTTGATGCTGCTTCTCCTTTTCATGACCCTGGTGAAAGGTCAGCATCTCCCTCTCATGTTGATGCTGCTTCTCCTTTTCATGACCCTGGTGAAGGGTCAGCGTCTCCCTCTCATGATGATGCTGCTTCTCCTTTTCATGACCCTGGTGAAGGGTCAGCATGTCCCTCTCATGTTGATGCTGCTTCTCCTTTTCTTGACCCTGGTGAAGGGTCAGCATCTCCCTGTCATGTTGATGCTGCTTCTTTTCATGACCCTGGTGAAGGGTCAGCATCTCCCTGTCATGTTGATGCTGCTTCTCCTTTTCATGACCCTGGTGAAGGGTCAGCATGTCCCTCTCATGTTGATGCTGCTTCTCCTTTTCATGACCCTGGCGAAGGGTCAGCATCTCCCTCTCATGTTGATGCTGCTTCTCCTTTTCATTACCCTAGTGAAGGGTCAGCATGTCCCTCTCATGTTGATGCTGCTTCTCCTTTTCATGACCCTGGTGAAGGGTCAGCATCTCCCTCTCATGTTGATGCTGCTTCTCCTTTTCATGACCCTGGTGAAGGGTCAGCATCTCCCTGTCATGTTGATGCTGCTTTTCCTTTTCATGACCCTGGTGAAGGGTCAGCATGTCCCTCTCATGTTGATGCTGCTTCTCCTTTTCATGACCCTGGTGAAGGGTCAGCGTCTCCCTCTCATGTTGATGCTGCTTCTCCTTTTCATGACCCTGGTGAAGGGTCAGCATGTTTCCCTCATGTTGATGCTGCTTCTCATTTTCATGACCCTGGTGAAGGGTCAGCATGTCCCTCTCATGTTGATGCTGCTTCTCCTTTTCATGACCCTGGTGAAGGGTCAGCATGTCCCTCTCATGTTGATGCTGCTTCTCCTTTTCATGACGCTGGTGAAGGGTCAGCATGTCCCTCTCATGTTGATGCTGCTTCTCCTTTTCATGACCCTGGTGAAGGGTCAGCGTGTCCCTCTCATGTTGATGCTGCTTCTCCTTTTCGTGACCCTGGTGAAGGGTCAGCATCTCCCTCTCATGTTGATGCTGCTTTTCCTTTTCATGACCCTGGTGAAGGGTCAGCATCTCCCTCTCATGTTGATACTGCTTCTCCTTTTCATGACCCTGGTGAAGGGTCAACATGTCCCTCTCATGTTGATGCTGCTTCTCCTTTTCATGCCCTGGTGAAGGGTTAGCATGTCCCTCTTATGTTGATGCTTCTTCTCCTTTTCATGACCCTGGTGAAGGGTCAGTGTCTCCCACTCATGTTGATGCTGTTTCTCCTTTTCATGACCCTGGTGAAGGGACAGCGTCTCCCTCTCATGTTGATGTTTCTTCTCATTTTCATGACCCTGGTGAAGGGTCAGCATCTACCTCTCATGTTGATGCTGCTTCTCACTTCCTCAGCCTCCAAATGCTGCAGTGTCTCTGCTGATTCTAATTCCATACGTTTGGCCTCCAGTTCAAGTCTCTTTAACTCCAGATAGATTTTAAGTCTTCTGAGGACAAGGTGAACTGTCGTGTTTCTGAGGGCTGCAAATTCCCCTCACCAGACTGGTTATCCTCCAGATTGCTGGGCTGAGCTGCGACTAAGACTGAAATAATTTCCTCTTTAGTGAGGTTGGCATGCACCAGTCCTTTGACTTTACTCACCTTGGCCAGCTGGTACACTGTCAGCTTGCCATAATCCTCTGCTGACATCTTTGCCTGCTTTCCCTGACTAAACTAAACTAACAATAAATAAACCCAATTATGAAATGAAACTCTGAATGTTTTCCTTGTGGCTGCTGAGAGGACACACCTTTAGTGACAACTGCCTACAGGCTACAGAAGTGCAATTAATATCTACACCACTGCTCACCAATATGTGATATCCCCTCTCTGAGCCAGTAATCATGCAGCCTGCATCCTTATCACAGACACTGTAGAGGGACATTCACTTGGAACAAAACATGGACACAATCAGTATTTCCAGGTGCAGCTGTCTGCATCAAGCACAATTTCCCTTAAGACAGCACAGGGAACAGACTCAGCCCGGGGTCTGTGTTTCTCTCTCTGTCTCTCCCCAGATCTCCAGTAAGGCTCCCCACTTTCACAGCTATTGAGTTAGTCTTCAGCTGAGTGTCTAAGCCAAGTCCTCCAGCACCCTCTCTGTGAAACCAGAGTTTCATTTCCCTGCCCCAAGCAGCTGACACACACACTTTGAGATTTGAATTGCACACACACACACACACACACACACACACACACACACACACACACACACACACACACACACACACACACACACACACATAGACACACACACGTACGCACCTGGGAAAGGCTGGCTGACACAGATTTACTAGCTATGACCCCTTCTGTCCAGAATATAAGGTAGTTACACCACCACTAGACACTCCAAAGTCAGCTACTCCAAGGTTCTTACAAGGGTACCCAATTATACTGAGAGAAATTAATATTAATACAATGGTAATTTGACCAGTCAGGCTTTAGGAGTGACCACAGTCTCACCAATAGATATAAGTACTCTCAAAGGTTAAAATATTTTCTAAAGGACCAGCCACGATGAAAAGTTTAAATATATTTAATAATAAATGAACATGAAAATACTAAAACATCATCATCATCATCAGGCCCTTTTTCCCCCATTTTTTCAACATGGGGTCAGGGTATCTTGTTAACTGTCACCAGCTCTCTCAATTCAGTGCCACACTCCTGCCTTCTTCAACACTCATGCTTGACTGTTGCAGATCTTCTTTCACACAATCCAGCCACCTTTTTGCTGGATGTCTTAATTTCCTCTTACCTTCTTCTTGTCTTTCCCAAATCTCCCTCACTAGACTGTCTTCTGCTTTTCTGCACATGTCCAAACCACTGTAATCTGTTCTCTTTGATCTTTTCTACAATTTGGAGCTACTTTGGCTTCTGTTCTTATGTCCTCATTTCTTCATCTGTCCTATAGTGTGCTGTCTACCACCCTTCTCAGACACTTCATTTCCATCACCTCTAGCTTCTTCAAGTGTTCTGCCTTTACTGCCCAGGTTTCTATATAACACAATAGTACTGGTCACACCACTGTCTTGTACACCTTACTTCTCAGCTTCTTTGGCATTCTTCTGTCATAGACTACACCTGACACTCTATGTCAGTTGGCTGTAACCCCTCTGATTCTAGCTTTGACCTCTTCATGCAGACTTCCCTTCTCCTCAACCACCCCTCCCAGATACCTGAAACTGTTTACCTGTTCCATTATCTTCCCTCCTATCTCTATTCTCAGCTTCTTCTGATTTTCCCAGTTTGCCGCCAATACCATCATCTTATCTGTGCTTTGTTTCATCCCATGTTCCTTCAGTTTTGCACTCGGTTCTCCTAACCTTTGCTGAAGTTCTAGCTTAGAGTCTGCCTGTAATGCCACATTGTCTGCATACAGCAACTTTGTTGATCTGCCCCCTCCGACCTGTTTGCTAATGTAGTCCATCTCTAGTATGAATAGCAGTGGGCTCAGAGCTGAACCCTGGTGTACATCCACTCCCACTGGGAGCCCCTCTGTTAGGCTGAACACTGTTCATACTTGAGTCATTGGGTCCTTGTGCATAGCCTGCACTAATTCTACCAATGTTTCTTGAACTTCAAACCACCACAGTACTGCCCAGATCAGCTTTCTTGGGACCTTGTCTTATGCTTTTGCCAAGTCTAGGAATGCCCAGTTGGACTCTCTCCTCATCTCTAGCTTCTTCTAAAGTATCTGTCTCACTGTAAACTAAATATAAATTTACAATAAACAGCAGAGTTTCAATCACAAGTAATATTAAAATAACACAGATGAATAGATTTGCACAGATACAAAAAACAGTACTTAACTAATCTCACTATATTTTCCCGACTGATCTGAAGAGTTACTATTCCCTGGTTAAGTTAGACACTACTCTGAGGACTCAAGTCTCACCTGATATTAAACATTAAACCAAGAAAAAACGCTGTTAGCTTAAAATTCAGTCCACCTCTAGAAAATTTGTTATATTTGCTTATTCACAGGTAATTCCAAGATAAAAAATCAGATTGAGCGTTTTCATCCCCCATATAACAGGGACTTCATCAGAATAAAGGAGTCACCCATTATGGCTCATTTATATGCAATAATAGATAATGAAATCGCAATTATGTAAAGAGTTTAAAAGGCACCATCCTAAAAACACATTATACAACACATACTGATAATACTGTTGAATATAAAAACAATATTCTTAAAAATAATACCTTAAAACAACAATTTTGTTTATTGTTGCTTACAAAAGCTAACAAAATTTTTTTCAAAATATTTACATAATAGATTTTCTAATGAGAATGGGTTTGAGAGAGATAATTTCATTAAGACTTGGCTCTTGCACAGCTTGTAATCTTATTTGCCATTTTACTTCTCTCTCTCTCCTCAATAAAACTTGTATAGTAACCCCCCCCCCCCCAGGGTTTGGCATGATCCACTCTAATATAACAAAAGTAAACCTGGAGAAACTAATACATGTGGTGGAATGTTTATAAAGTGCATTGTTCATGTTTTTCGT
The DNA here is from genome assembly GCF_019279795.1 of Protopterus annectens. Lineage (NCBI taxonomy): Eukaryota > Metazoa > Chordata > Ceratodontiformes > Protopteridae > Protopterus > Protopterus annectens. The sequence goes on along the minus strand of NC_056749.1, from coordinate 778,931,222 downwards.
GGAAATCTGATACACATGCTCATAAATCCTATCCCTTAACCATCTCTAGGCTTTCCCTACATAATATGCAGGACAGGATTTATACATGGAAAGATAAATCACCCCAGTGGATTGACAATTACCTCTAACAAATTTCACTTCAGATTTTATCATATTCTCCAAAACCGCTACCTTTTTATCAAATATATATTTACATTGTGAGTACATCCCACATTTGATTGTGCCACATTTCTCTGAATTCCTACCGTTTAGAGTTTGTTCTAAACTCTTCTTAAGGTAAATACCTGTTTTGAAGACGAGGGTGGGTTTGACCCCTACCATAGATCTTAATGTGGGGTTACTTCTCAATATAGCCCAATTGTTCTCTATAATATTCCTAACTTTATACTCCCTTCCCCAATAGGGGATGATCATTGCTCTTTCAAAAATGTTCTCATCCTCACTTGTATGTTTTCTTACTACCTAACAAGGGCTTATAATTTTCCATTCTTTTCTAACAAATTCCACATTCTCCTTAACCAAATTAGCAGAGTAACCTCTTTCATAAAACATCTCTGCCCCTTTTTTGCAACTCTTCATCGAGATCACTGACTGTAGATGTCATTCAGGCAACCCATACTAATTGCCCTTTGACAATACTTTTCTTTTGATGGTATGGATGACTACTTGTATATTCCAAATATGAGTTACTAAATGTAGTTTTTCTGTACACCTTAGATTTAAACCCACTTGTAGTCTCTTCAATAAAAGTGTCCAAGTAATTAATGCTACGGTGGCTGCTTGTATATGTAAATCTTAAGAAACTAGTTGTTAAATATTCTATAAATTCCTGCATTCTAGCTTCTGTATCACTGCATAGAATAAAAATGTTATCCAGAAATCTGATGTACATTTTAACATGTTGAAAACATTTGCTATTAAAAACCTTAATGGACTCCCATTCAAAAAGAACCAAGTTCACGTATATGGGAGCATAAGAAGCTCCCATAGCAATGCCTTTGTTCTGTTTGAAGTACTCACCCTCAAAGTATATGTAACTGTAATCAAGAACCAAACCCATAAACTCAGTGATTAAGTTTACCTAGTCATTAGAAAAAGTAGTGTTTCTATGTAAACAGTCCAGAAATAGTTCCATCCCTTCATCTCTTGGAATGCATGTGAACAAGTCCACCACGTCTATAGTTAGGAAGAAAATATCTCCTTTCCACAAGGTGTGTTTTATTCTGTTTAAAAAATCCCATGAATCTTTGAGAAGATGCTGTGCACGATTGGATACATGTTTCAGCCACTTGTCAATAACTACCCCAAAGGGGTACATTTTGGAGCCTTGCCCTGAAACTATTGGTCTAAACACTAAATTATCAAGCCCTTTATGTGTTTTTGGAATTCCAAATATAGTGGCTATAATGGGATTTTTGACTTTTAGATAACCATACACCTCTGTTGTAATTCTTCCATCTAATGGATATTCTTCTAAGTAATAATCGAGTTTATGATAACTAATATTGATCTCATTAATGGAAACATGTGAATTTGTATTAGTATCATCTTTTGAGAATATTGAAACGCATTGAATAACACTGTACCCCCTCCCTTATCAGGCCGCATGACTCTAATAGTTTTGGTTTTCTAAGCTGTTCTGAAAGCTCCTTGTCTTCTTTTACTGAAGTTGTCATCCAGTACTTTGAAAGCATACAAATTCATACGCAATGGCCTTTTCCAAAATGTGTAAGGTGGGGTCTAGGGGTGGATTAATGGTGCTCTTAGATCTTATATCACTGATGGTCACTTTCCCTCAGTTCATGTCTTGATCTTTAAACATGTAAGCCAAATTTAACTTCCTCATATATAGTTTTAACTCTAGGATGGTGTCTGTATTATCAAAGTTCCTTGTTGGCACAAATTTCAGCCCTTTCATAAATAATGAAAAATGCTCTTTAGTAAGGGCAATATAAAAAAAATATATAAATATGGTACCCCTTGTACATATGGACTATTCCTTCTTTTTGTATTTCTCCATCCCCTGTGTTATTTTTCATCTTCCCCAGCTGTTTCTGTTTCTCCACTCTCTTTGTAAAACTTAGGGCTCTATTTCTTCCTCTAAGCCTACTTCCCATTTCTGACAGCCTTGAAAAAAATGTTGCTTATTCCTATTAATGAATATATAAAGTCTGTGTCCTTGGGGGGTCATATATAAAGTGTAATGAATGGGGTGAAGTAGGATAAGCACACTGGATAATCCATATAGGACTGCGTTGAGTATTTGCTGCTTGTTATGACTATGCAAAGCACACTAATCCATATAGGGCTGCATTGAAGATTTGCTGCTTGTTATGACTATGCAAAGCACACTGGATAATCCATATAGGGCTGCGTTGAAGATTTGCTGCTTGTTATGACTATGCAAAGCACACTGGATAATCCATATAGGGCTGCGTTGAAGATTTGCTGCTCGTTATGACTATGCAAAGCACAATGGATAATCCATATAGGGCTGCGTTGAAGATTTGCTGCTCATTATGACTATGCAAGGCACACTGGATATTCCATATAGGGCTGTGTTGAATATTTGCTGCTTGTTATGACTATGCAATCTTGGGCACAGATAAGATTAAGCAGCTGACAAGTTGCTTGGCACAACACAGTCTGTCCACATGCTGCTATCCTGGACTGCTTTGGGGAAATGTCTTATGACACAGGTATTTAGTAGGAGTGAAACTTTATGGTGCAGCAGACACCACATGCATGTTTAACCAGCACAGGTCGTACTGCATATATTTTGTGCTTGCTCACTGACCATAGCTGCATGTCCACATTTATCTGTAGATACTTGGCACCAAAAAGATTAAGTACCTTGATAAGTTCTTCCAGGTAGAGACCAACATGTTACCAGTGGCCCTACATGAGTATGTACGTCTGATACTTAGCATAGATAAGAGTAACTGGACCTTCCTTGACTGTGAGTGCCATGAAATTGTTTTGGATATTAATGTAGTCAATGGCTATAACAAGGCAGATCATTTGGTGCATCACAAGATCATTGATGAGATCCTGCATGCCTGCAACTTGGCCCTCACCATTGTACTGGAAATGATGGTCATGAGTGAATGTCTACCTCCACTGACCACACTCACCACAAAGGATGAGTTCCTGTGGTCCCTGTCTGTGGAGACTAAAAAGAACATGATACCTATTGGAAGTCTGAATGTGGGAGATGAACTGAATTTACAATGTTGTGTCTCTGTTTGGGGTGTACCAGGCTGATGTTTTTTTTGTTAGCAACACATTTTATTAGCATACCTGCATCATGAATTCAGGGATCCTCAAACACTGCCATTGTCTTCTACAGGGATATCTGGGATTCAGGCATGGACGCACACTATACAAACCATATTTGTTTGCATCCTTTGAATAGTTTTTATCTGTACCATTGCTGCAACACATGGAAATGTGATTGTCACACATCAGCATTTTTGCAAATGTGTATTCATCTACCTGCTTTCAAATGTTCTACAGCTTTATGGTCCTCCACTATGAAACACTGTATTTCTGATGACAGACTTGCATCAGATACTGAATGGCAATAGTGACTAAGGATGACACAATACCATCCCCATCCAGTAACAAAGCTCTGTTGACTGTGGTAGCTCTCCTCACCTCTTCAGAGCCTATGCAATGACAGGTCATACACAGTACCCTTACTCATGAAGAACCCTCAACTCCTGTCCACGAACCTGCAATAGAGAGTGGCACTTCCTCAGAGCATAGAGCAGGGTTTAGGAGCTGCAGACCACTGACTTTCAGTGCTATGGCATCTGCTCATTGCCTGAAGCCATACATAACAATGGGTGTGTAGAGCTGTAAAGCAGACATAGCCAGATACCACAACCACCATAACAAAGGTGATAGGAATACTGCTTAGGCTGCATGACTTAAGTGAAGGTATCACCCAAATGATCGCTGTCTCTGAGAAGCATGTGGGTGGCTTGCTGCTGCCATAGACAGTCTGCTTCTTCATGCCAGACCTGATGCTATTTCTATGGCCACTGCCTCCATTGTGGGTACAGCCCACAAGGAAGATAGGTTCAGGTCACATACTGCTACCTCCTACGTACAACACGCCAGTGGTTTTCCTTGTCTGGCTTGATGGGACCGTCCACTCAGATACAGCCTGTGTGGCAGTCAGACCATGGTATGGCCACACAGTTACGGTCTCATGGTTCAACTTTGTCCTTGTTGGTGAACATTGGTATACAAGTCATTCATCCGTGGGACTGCACCTAAGGATCACAATACCTGTCACACACATACATACACACACAGTACAACCACATCTGTAGGAACTGTGTCACCTTGAACCCACTGTGAGCAAGTACCTAATACTGCTGACACCTACCATACCAAAGGAAGCCCTACCTCTCATTACACAGCATACCCTGCTCTCCCTAGCTCTTGTCCCTCCTTTCCACATCCTTAGTTCACTGCCATTACTGTGATACATGTTGATCGCTATCTCTGAGCCACTCCCCATCTGTGCATATGATGGCAACTCTGCTGTGCTCTCACTGCTGTGTTATTTGGGTAGAGGATGTCTGAGGCAAAACATGGCCAATCAATACACTGCACATCATAGCTGGGGTGCTGTACTGTATGTATCGGCTTTGGAACACAATGTGTCTAATCTGGCCTGTAGTGGTGGAGCAGATGTGACTTTTTGCTAGTTCGACAGTGCATTGTGCCCTCATCTGCTTCTCATCATCCTCCCCTACAGTCACCTCCTCTGACAGCTCCTCCATTAACACCTCCTAAGGTGCTGACTCTTGTCTGTCTGTCTGCCTGTTGATCCAGTAGAAATCCCCCTGTTCTAGCTGCCCGCATAACATCATGATGTGCAGAACTGCACAGACAGCAAATAGCTTGCTGAAGGTCTCCAGAGCATGCTGTGGTACACCACCAGAGGAACCTAAGCAGTTGAAGAATATGAATACACAAACTTGACAATGCTGCAGGTCTCTTACAATGTGGTGTTGTATTTTATCTTAACTGTGCTAAGTAGATTGTGTACTGTGCCATGGTTTCAGGGCATACTCAACATTGCCAATAAGATTATTCTCTGCAAAGTCACCTTACAAAAATTGCTGGTATATGTCGAATGTATGCCAGATGTGGGAATCCTGAGACTTTCCTTGTGATGTTTTTCTCCTTTGTGGTCATTGGGAACCAGATATGCTCATCCATATGTTGCCACCAATAGATTGGCATGTTATTCATGAGGCAAATATGTCTGTCATGTCCCTTGATAGTTACAGGAAGGATCCTATAGCAAGGATTGTCAGTGTACTCATACCTGCTTGTAGACTGGAACTGATGTTGCACACATCCCATGGGATTACGTCTACCATTTCCTGTATGGTGTCTCCATGCACATGATTTGACTTTGTCCCTGTCATGTGATCATATATAAGGCCTGGTTGGATTATTGTGAAGCAGAAGGCAATGATGTGTCCCATCTCGGATTAACACATGCTGTTAATCTAGTATGACTGCTACTCTTAGCAACATAGCACAGTCTCTGTTTCAGTTCACCAAACAAATCGCAGGGTGCAAACTCATTGAGGCCATGGTTGATCATGTAATTATTATATATTTCTAAATTACTCTAGCATTTTCCCCTCATTTCCATTTGCTGCTGGGAACATTATTCTAATGTTGCTCCTTTTCATATCATTTGTTACACAGTCATCAGCATATGATCATACAATTTCATCTGGTTGAACAATGACACTACCTGCCTGTCTGACTTGGCCCTGCCTTGCACACCACCGCTCATCATGTAATTTCACCTAATGCACTACATTTTTTATTTCCGGATCCAGGCTTGTGCTTTCCAATTAATGCTTTTTCTTTGACTTTACTAAGAAAAGAGAGGCAAATAAGGTATACTGGTGCACCTGAAAGATGCTTTTGTAGTGGTAGTATAACAGTGTATAAAGCATTTTAAGGGATATGGGATATATACATTCAGAGAGCTCCACTGTACTATTTACATGAAAGCAGTCCCACCACAAAAATCAGTCAATCAGTTACTCAATCCATCAATCAATCAATCGATCAATCAATCAGATCTGTTGTGTGGAAACATATCTATTATTAGAACTAGTGATTTCAATTCACAAAAGCATATAATTAGAAATGAAACTACTGTTGGATACATCTTAACTGATGTTTATTGAGGAGAAACTACAAAATATTGAAAGCTGTGAAATGAGGCCATACGATACACTGCACATAACGCTACACACAGTAAAGTGTGTAACAACAAGAGCATTCAAGGACCAGATCTTACTTAGTGAAGCCAGAAAGGCTAATGGGTGATGAAAGAGTGACAAGGGATGCAAAATGGATACTTAAGACCTAAATAAACAAGAGCAATAGTGACAGAGAAAACAATGAAGGTAAAGACACAGCCTTCCTGGAAAAGAATTAAACCCTTTTATTAGATCATGTTACTCCATCAGCACCTTTACACACTAGATAGGAAGGCACTTGGATAAACACTGAAAATCCATTTAAGCACATGGTGTTACATCATTATGAATGTGTACAGGGGATTTCAGAGAGAAAGTGCTAGTATATGATAGACAAATTGCACATGATAGTAAATCCACTGTTAATCAATTAAAGCATTCTTACTTGCTATAGCTCTGTTGAAGCAGCTTCCTTTCCTTTCGTTTTAAATTATTCAGATGGTCTCTAAACAACAAGAAAGTGTAACCAGGATTACATGTTCAAATACCCCATGTGCCTTTGAGGAAATTGCGTACCATCACAAGAATAAAGTCAATTATGTTGCAGCTCAGTTTCTATTAGATTAAGCAAGGAAAATTCAAAATTCAAAAAGTTAACTCAAAAGGTCTGTGTTTCTATCCTAGGAGCTCTAACTTTGATTAGCCATGCAGGCAGTAAAGGATCTAGCTGACAGAGAGTGCAGTAGTGAGGCATTAATCTGCTCATCTCTACCTGAAGGGGGTAGGAATGTGTCTTTGGGGGGTAGTCACTCTGGTGCAGATTGAAGACTGGGGAAGCACTTCTGCTTACAGAAGAAAGTCAGGATATTGAGGAAGTGGGTGACTTGACCTTCAGCTATGGCTATTGGACAGCAAACCTATGAAAATTACTCATGCATATGCTGTAACTGAAAAGGCTTATGAGTAAAAAATGTCTCCTGATGTCTGCCTGAATTACAACCCAAGTGCTGAGTGCTGTCAGTCATTGCAAGAAATAAATGGGTTCTAATTTCTTGCCCCTTATGGGAATTATTTGCTAAATAACCTTAGAGGAGTGATATTCAGTAGGGAAAGGGAGGAAATGGGATTTTGGTTGGCAACATGTATATATATTGTTTTTTTCCTTTGTTTTTTAAATTTATTACACATATGTGATCGAAGATTTAGGTAGCTGCCTAAGAATTCTATACCTGATACAGTATACCATCATGAAACCACTTTAAAGAAGGGATTGCTTATATGTCTGATAATGCATGTAAATTAGTTGGACACATATTGCACACTGTTTTGAGAAAATGATTCATCTGACAACAATAATGTAAAAACTTTAAATTTGTTAAAGGGCTCCACTACCATTTATTGAGGCAAACTGAGCTGGGGGTCACAAATTCAGCAACAAACACTTATATTATGAGTCTAAGTAGAAAGAAACTCAGAAAAATGTATTAGAGTTTGTTACAGTATAAACAAATGATAAACATACAAATACTATGTTTTTGGAGGGGCAAGCTCCCCTGTACCATCTACATCTCCTTGCTTTAATTTCAAGGTCACTGCACTTTGGAGAAGGAATGGTCACTTCTTCTTCTGGCTTTTTCCTAGTTAGGGTTCGCCACAGTGGATCACCTGTCCACTCATGATTGGCAGTAGAGTTTTACGGTGTCGTGTTGCCAGCCCGGTGCCCAACCTTCCATGGAAGGCACACACACTCATACCTATGGCCAATTTACAGTGTCCAATTCACCTACAGCATGTCTTTGGGATGTGGGAGAAATCCTGAGCATCCAGAGGAAACCCATGTGACCACAGGGAGGACATGCAGACTCCACACATAAGACACCCCAGCTGAGGATCAAACTGGAGAACGTCTTGCTGTGAGGCGACAATGCTAACTGCTGCACCACCGTGGACACCCTTGGAGAAGGAATGGTCACTGCTAAGCAGTAATAGGTCTGTCTTAGTATTTCTCTGAAATGCTAAGAAATCAATCACTCACAATAAAACACGTAAACATTAGCATTTTGCTTTTATGTAGTTAGAAATACAGTGGCTCACAAAATAAAAACTCAAACGCTCATGCTTTTGCAAATATGATATGATTTCAAGTCTCTATACTAATGGCATTTCCTTATTAATGTGCTTATGAATCTAAAGAAATACTAATAATAATACAAAGCAAATGCACTAAATAATCATCAGAAATAAACACTAGTAAAAGAAAATAATTCATATGTAGATCATAATTCATAATGAAAACAAAAGATACGGTGATGCAATTTCAAAATAAATGACATATTGACTATAAGAAGCCGTGTTTTGCGTGAGGAAGTGTGAACAGCTCCAGCAAACATAAGGCAATACATAGCAAATTGCGTATTTATCATTGTTCATAAAATGGTTAAAAAGTAATGCAAAGCAGTCCAGATGTCCAAATCCCAACATTAAATCTTGAATAGCATAATGAAAAAAGGTAACATGAAAAGAAACTTGGAAAGAAAATAATTTTCAGGTGGGTAAATCAGAACAGAAACTGTAGCCCAGGCAATAACAGAAGCTATAAACCACCCTGATTATAAAATATGTCATTGTCACATACTAAGAAAGCCATGGCCAATCCAAAAGCACACTGAAAAGCAGCATCCAAAAACACAATCTAATAAAAAATGCAAAGTGCCTCCAAACTACTGAATTCAGCTATTGATATGACAGGTGACAGATCAGCTATTACACTCATGCCCAGATATCAAACACTGACACAAATCATCAACATTATTCATTGATAAACCTTAAAAATTCCGGTTAACAGGCATGCATCTACATCTGCTGAAACCAGACAGAATAATTTGACAAGGAGATTATGGGAAGATAGACACAATTTTATTTATTTAACATTTGTTAAGCTGGAAAACCTGACTTGGAAGAAAGCCAATTTTCAGCAGAGGCCTGGGGAGAAATGCTCCAGATGTTTGTCTTTGTAATGTGGGAGGAAACCCACACAAATGCAGGGAAAACATGCAGACTCTACACAGAAGGCACCCCAGCCGAGAATCAAACCAGAGAATTTCTTGCTGTGAGGTGACAACACTACCGCTGCACCACTGTGCCGTCTACACAAAGTCTTACATTTAAAAGCTTTATTGTGAAAGGGTATTTGTCTAACCCTTTTAAATGTCATGGTGCACTGTACATAATCATAAGATCATAGGAGTTATAAGGCAACCAAGCCCCAACGCCATTTCCATGATGCCAATACCCACCCTTAGGCCCTGCCTGTCTTTTAAGGAGGGCCATTCCAGAAATACCAGGGATGAATTTGTGAATACTCATCTTTTTTACTGGCAGCCAGTGTCTCCCACGTCTTAATTTGGAGAGGGAGTTTCATCTAGAGAAGGGGTAAGCACTGCATGATGAATCTATCCCTCCTCCCAGTTTTATTTATTTGATAGAGTAGATTTCGATCTCTGACCCTTGTGTTAGCTGGATTGTTTGATTTACTGAGGTATAAGACTTCCTGGACTACTGGATCCCTTATAGCCCTATAAATAAGGCATAAGTCAACCTTAAGTTGTCTATATAAAACTAAGTAGAGTGACAAAGACTTCAGTTTTCCTGCTAGTTAATATCTTTTAAGCCCCTGATCCTTTTAGTTACAAACTTCTGGGGTCTCCCCACTCACTTGATATGCTTAGTAAGGTACATTCCAAAAGGGACATTGTACTCACTGATGGGTCACATCAGTGCAGAGTACAAAGAGGTGAGATGAGGTAAAAGGATTTCTTGACCAGTATTGTAATGTGATGGTCAAGTGTAAAGAAGATGTCCACCTATGTACTTAAGTTTGTCATATGGTCAAGTGTAGGGGAGCTGTGCTCCCATGTAGCCAGGTCTCTCATCTATAGGAGCTAACAGTGCTAACCAAATACAACATTGTTGAACTTTTTGGAGGTGAGCTTGAGTCCATGTTTAGTGCACCAGTTATTGACAAGCAGAAACTCTTGCTGGAGTAAATGTATATCAGGGGAGGACTTATTGATGACTCCTTACTTACAATCATCTGAGAACTTTGTTAACTAGAGATCCTCATTTGATAATTGTAGTTTTGAGAAGTAGATACCGAACAGGGGAGATCCCAGAACTGATCTCTGTGAGACCCCACTAGTCACCTTCCTGTTCACAGATGATGCTTCTCCCACTCTCACAGTGTGTGCCCCATCTCTAAGCCAGTTGATTACCCACCTAATTACATATGGGTCAATGCGGAGTTCATTCAGTTTTTTTATTATATTTGTAAGGGTGTGGTATCAAATGCCTTGGCAAGGGTAAGGAAAACTGTGGGGGCAGCTTGCCCAGAGTCAATAGTTTGGGAAACCATCTCAAAGAAATGTACAAGATTTATTAGAAAGGATCTACTGAGTGGCACAGTGGTGCAACGATTAGTGTTGTCACCTCACAGCAAGAGATTTTCAAGTTCGATTCTTGACTGGGATGTCTTCTGTGTGGAATCTGCATGTCCTCCCTGTGTTCACGTGGGTTTCCTCTCGGTGCTTCAATTTCCTCTCACATTTCCAAGACATTTCATAGTTGGATTGGACATTCTAAATTGGCCCTAGGTGTGAGTGCGTGTGTGCCTTCTGAGGAAGGTTGAACACCAGGTTGGCAACTTGACACCATACTTCTCAACTGCCCAGATTTTTGCAAAATGTCCAGATTTTTGGCTCATATTTTTGGTCTATTCCTCATAACAGTTGTATTTTTCAGGTAAATCACTGAGATGATCTGAGGATTTATGTCAGTAAATAATGACATACATTTCAGTTTCAGACCTCATATCCTTCGGAAAATGTATGCTAAAACAAACCCTGTTACTCTAGCAACTTTCTAAGTTTATAAGAGCAATATTTAAAATATGTCCGTATTTTTGGACCATTGTCCCCCCATTTTGGCAGGCTTTGTCCAGATTTCTTGCAGTAAGAGGTTAAGAAGTACGCTCGACACTGTACAACTTTACTGCCACTTGTTCTGTGGACCAATGATCTGCTGTGGTGACCCTAATGGGAGTAGTCAAAAGCAGAAGAATATGTTTAGAAAGGATCTACCCTTGACAAAATCAAACTGTTGAGGGTCACACCTGATAATATTTTTGATATCATAGTTAATCATATCCATAATAATATCTTCCATGGCATTACATATAAGACTTATTAGGCTGATAGATCTGTAATTCCCAGGGTCTGAAGTGAGGTCACCATTGTGGTCTAGCATTACAACAGCCATGCACCACTCCTGTGGGATAAAGCCAGTCAACAGGCTCAAATTGAAGAGTTTGAGTAATGCTTGATTAGTGTCATCAATATGGTGACCTGTATGCTGTCAGAGCTTTTGGACAAGGTATTCTTTGTTTTGGAGAGTACCTTACCTTCAGCATGTGCTCTTTTGCTCTTTTATGGCAAGTGGTGGCATGATTCCAGCAAGGACAGGTGGGTTTGAAATAGATGTCTCTGTGGTGAAGTCCTGCAATAAATGCATCAGCCAGCATGTTGTTTATATCTTCTGCATCTCCATACTTGGCACCATTGGGCATATGTCTGGAGCAAGGCTGGGTGTTATTTGTTATTTTTCATAAGTTCATAGGTTCATAGGTAGGTACTAGGCTATCTGCCCAAAGGCATTTATACGCCTAGCCAGAATATGTTGGCTTTCGCCGCCCCCTTAGATTAGTTCCCTGTGCCTCTGTCCAGCAGAGCCACTGAAGTGATCCCGGGGTAAACTTTCTGTTTCCGATCCACTTGTCAAGGTTTCTCTTGAAGAGTGTTAGTGAGGAGCTCTGCCTAATGTAGATTGGAATCTTGTTCTAGAGCATGGGACGTCTCTGGGACAGGAATCTATCCCTCCAGCATATCCTATTAATTGTTGTGGTGAGGTTAGATCCCTAGAGTGTGTGGCTCAAGGGGATATGGTTTTCTTTAGGTGGAGCATGTCCATCAATTCTGGGTTGGACATGGCCTTGTATGTCAGGCAGAGATCCCCTCTGAGTAGCCAGTATGCAACTGAGTACAGCTGGAGTTTCTTCAGTCGAGCTTCATAGGGCATCTGTTTGAGGTCAGTGATCCTCTTGGTGAGGTACTTCTGTGATCTTTCCAGCTGTTGGCAGGTGTCTTGTAAGGTACATCCCAAATGGGGTGTTGTACTCTATGATGGGTTTGATGAGTGATGCATAGAGGGGCACAATGACCTTTTTTGATCTGGATGCAAACCCTTTTGTGATTAGGTGGACCACATAGAAGGATTTTCTAACCACTTTGGCAATGTGATTATCAAAGGAGAGATTACTATCTACTTGGATCCCCAGATCCTTTATTACATCTTCCATATTTAGGGGGCTACCACCTATAAGGTAGTTTGTGGGTACTTTGTTTTTTACAAAGGGGATGATTATGCACTTTTTGGCATTTAGCTTGAGGCCATGGTTTTGACACCAGGTATTTGTCTCAGTGAGACCCTTTTGGAGGAGGTCTGTGTCAGCCGGAGAGTCAATTATAGCCCCTAGTTTGCAGTCGTCTGTGAACTTGGTCAGCCATAGTCCTCCTCTGCTTGCCTGTACCTCTGAGAAGTATATGCTGAACAGGAGGGGTCCTAGGACTGGGCCCTGGGGCATGCCACTTGTAACTGGTTTAGAGTCAGACCTAGCTCTCGCAACTCTTACCATGTTCTGTCCATGAGCCAGTTGGCAACCCATCTCGTTACATAGGGGTTTATGTTCAGGCTGGTGAGCTTGTCTATAATACCAGAATGGGGAATGGTGTTGAAGGCTTTTGCAAGGTCTAGGTAGGCTGTGTGGAATACTTTTCCCTCATCTATAGACTTGGTAACTGTCTCAAAGAAGTCCATCAGGTTTAGGAAGCATGATCTGCCCTTAACAAAGCTGAACTGGGTAGGGTCCAGTGTTTGAAGGTTCCCTATGTCTCTGTTAATGAAATCCTTGATGATGCACTCCATAGCCTTGCAGACCAAGTTAGTCAGGCTTATAGGGCGGTAGTTCCTGGGGTCTGTTGTGGCTCCACCTTTGTGGAGCAGAATAACCATTGCTGTGCACCACTCTATGGGCATGTAACCTGTGGAGAAGCTGAGTTTGAACAGTGTGTTTAGGTGAAGGGTTAGTTCATCTTTGAGCTTGTGTAGGACATAGCCTGGGACACCGTCTGGTCCCATTGATGCTGTGTTTTTGGCTTTGGAGATGGCTGTTTTAACCTGAGTGTCTGTGATTTCAGGGGCACTACATTCTTCTGGTATGGCTATGGGCCCTTTTGGGGGTGAGAGGGGGGGTGATGTTTGCACTGAACCTGTCTGCCAGGATGTTGGCAATATCAGTCAGTTCAGTGTATTTGGTGCCATTCTGCACTAACTCTGAGCAGATTTGAGAATTGCCACTTAGATTCTTGACATAGCTAAAGAATACCTTGTGGTTATCTTTGGAGTCCTTGGCAATTTTTCTTTCGAAGCTAACCTTGGATGATTTTACGAGGGATCGTAGTTTCTTGCTGATACTGATCAGGGATGTCTTCCCTTCTTGGGATTTAACTCTTTCCTGTAATAGTTTCCTCCTTCTATTGTATAGCTTGTTTATGGCAGGGGTCCACCAGACTGGTTTCCTTTCCTTGGAGGAGTGAGTCTTGGTTTTGCTTGGGATAGCACAATCCATACATTCTTGTAGGTGCCCATAGAGTGCATTAGTAAAGGATTTTGCAGCTTGGGGAGCGTTATCATTCAGCATGGGGGATTTGAAACTTTCCACCTCAGTCTTAAGTAATGCGAAGTTTGCTTTTTAAAAGTTTTTCATGGTGGTTTCTTTGACCGGGGGTGGGGGCGAAATGTGGATTTCCAGAGTGATTAGTTTATGGTCAGATCTAACCAGCGAGGGGTTGACCTCTGGTGTGGAACACCAGTCACCCATGTTGGTGATGACCAGGTCCAATATGTTGTCACCTCTGGTGGGGGTGTTGACCAGTTGATCCAGGGAGTTTGAGTTTATATATTCTAGGAAATGTTGGGCAAGAGAGTTAATATTGAGTAGTTCTCCCAGTTAATGTTTGGGTAATTGAAATCACCCAATATCAGGGTATTTGGTAGGACCTTTATGTTTCACAGTGTTTCCAGAAATGCTGAATGTGAGTCCTGGGACATGGTGGGTGATCTGTAGCAAGCTACAATTTGAATTGCAGTTCTTCCCATTGTTAGTTGCACATGGATGATCTCTGAAGCATCGTGCTGTGCCACTAACCTGGAGGTGTGGGTATCCTTGATAAATATGGATACACCCCCACCTTTTGTATTTCGGTCGGGGTTTTGTGGCCAAAATGTATGGTATGAGTTGTAGCCTGGTAGTGCTGGGCTACTCTCTGGAGCCTTAAACCAGGTTTCTGTTACTGCACATATATCGATTTTCTCCATACTGAGGAGAGCCTCGAGTGCATGCATTTTGAGGTTTAGACTTCTGGCATTGAGTAGCATTACCCTCAGTTTTTTGTTACTTGTGCTATTTATGGCAGTGGGTTTGTCTTTTGAGCCTTGCCTAAAAAAGGCACTATGGGGGTGGCAAGAGCCTTGGCCAGTATTCAAAAGCCTAAGGGTGACAGGTGCAAGCTGTCTCTAGTGAAGCAGCGTGGCTTGTTGAGCATGTCATCCCAGGCTGACAGACACTGGATCCCCTTTGAATGACACCAGAAGCTTAGCCCATTGTTGAAATTGATATTTTTTTCTTTATACCGTGGTATTATTTTTGGTGAGGGCAGGATGGTACTCAGGGTCAGGGTCATACCGGTCTGGGCTATGTGATCAGAAAGCTCTTCCATGTCTCTTTTCATGTAGTCCGGGGAGGTATGGCTCAGGTTATTCACACCAACATGGACAATGACAGAGTCATATCTGTACTTGTTCTGTAGTGACCTGAGTGCTTGTGTTATGAGATGGATCCTGGCACCCGACAGGCAGCTAACAGTAATCTTCTCCTTGTTCAGCCTAGTGAGTGGGATGTCAGTGTGCCTGACAATAGAGTCATCTATTACTAGTGTGCTGGGTATGTTATTTTGCCTTAAGGGCTGTGATTCAGTGGCACACTGGTTTTGTGAAGTATGTGTTTCATGGTTTGTGTTGGGGGGTGGAGGTTGCTTGGATGTCTGCTTTGGAGGTCTCTGTTGTTTTTGTAGATTTTTATTTAGAGCCTCTGAGTAGGTCTTCATTTATTTATGCGTGTTTTTATATGAAAGAAGGATTTAAGATTGGCTTTGACTTCTTTGGCTAGACTAAATTTGAGAAATGCTTTTATTTTTCTTATGTCATTTTGTTAACTTCTTATCCAGCTGTTTGATGTTCTCCTTAGTTTGGAAGTCATTTCTTCTTCTACATAGTTTTGTAGCCTCCTCCTTTTATTACATAGTTTACTAATGCAGGAGGACCATCATGCCAGCTTGCTTCTAAACCTCACTTTTGGCTTAGATTTAGTGGGAACTTCTAATATGATGCATTTGACCAGGTGCAAGCAAAACTTCTCAGCATAACTGCATTATTGACATTGTGGGTAATACTGATATAATCTATTTTAGAGACTTCATCATAGAATTTTAGAATATTTGTACATTTAAAGTCCTTGCATTCTGTGATATTTGTTTCCATCTGTTTGAAGGTTTTGATAGAGAAAGTCATTTATTTGTGGTCTGACAACCAATAAGAGGGAAACCATGACAATGATACATACTGTAATGATATGGGCAAGTGTGATATGTCCTTTAGGTTCATAGGTTCATAGGTAGATACTAGGCTATCTGCCCTAGGGCATTTATAAGCCTAGCCAGAGTGTATTTGGCTTCCACCTCCCTATTAGATTAGCCTACTGTGCCTCTGTAAAGTAGGTCACAGAAGGTACCCTTTTAAGATTAGTTTACTGTGCCTCTGTCAAGCAGGGACACAGAAGAGATCCCAGGGGTGAATTTGTGATTTCCCATCCACACATCCAGATTTCGCTTGAAGAGGGTCAGCGAGGGGCTATGTCTAACATGAATTGGGATTCTATTCCAGAGTGAGGGGAGCCTCTGGGAAATGAATCTGTCCCTCCAGCATGCCCTATTTATTTTTGTGCTGAGGTTTAGGTCCCTGGAGCGTGTAGCTCTAAGGGACTTGGATTTTTTGAGGTGGGGCATGTCCATTAATTCTGGGTTTGACATGGCTTTGTACGTCAGGCATAGATCGCCTCTGAGTAGGTGGTAAGCAGCTGAGTAGAGCTGGTGTTTCTTTAGTCGAGCTGCATAGGACATCTGTTTGTAGCCCATGATCCTCTTGGTGAGGTACTTTTGGGGTCTCTCCAGTTGCTGCAGGTGTCGGGTAAGGTACATCCCAAAAGGGGAATTGTATTCAATTATGGGCCTGATGAGTGACGAGTAGAGGGGCACAATGACCTCTCTTGATCTAGATGCGAACCCTTTCATGATAAGGTGGGCTATATAGAAGGTCTTTATAACCACTTTGGAAACATGATTATCAAAGGAGAGATTACTATCGACGTTGGTACCAAAATCTCTAATTACTTCTTCCGTACTTAATGGATTACCACTTATGCGGTAATTTGTGGGCACCTTGTTTTTCCCAAAGGGGATGACTATGCACTTTTTAGCATTTAGCTTGAGGCCATGGCTCTGGCACCAATCATCCGTCTCTGTGAGACCCTTTTGGAGGATGCTTGTGTCAGCTGGAGATTCGATTATGGCCCCCAGTTTGCAGTCATCTGCAAACTTTGTCAGCCATAATCCCCTCGTGTTAGCCTGAACCTCAGAGAAGTATATACCGAACAAGATAGGTCCCAGAACTGAGCCCTGTGGTACACCACTTGTAACTGGTTTAGATTTGGACATGGCACCTGCGATTCTGACCATGTGGGTTCTATCTCTGAGCCAGTTTGCAACCCATCTTGTGATATAGGGGTTGATATTTAAGCTGGTAAGCTTATTTATGATGCCCGAGTGGGGTATTGTGTCGAAGGCTTTTGCGAGGTCCAGGTAGGCTGTGTGGACTACCTTGCCCTCATCTATGGCTTTGGTAACTGTCTCAAAGAAATCAACTAGGTTTAAGAGGCAAGATCTGCCCTTAACAAAGCCGAATTGGGTAGGGTCCAGTGTCTGGAGTCTCCCAATGTCTTTGTTTAGGAGTTCCATGATAATACGCTCCATAGCTTTACAGACCAGACTAGTCAGGCTTATGGGGCGATAGTTTCCGGGGTCCGTTGTGGCACCACCTTTATGGAGTGGGACCACTGTAGCTGTACGCCATTCTTTGGGTACATATCCTGTAGTAAGGCTAAGTTTGAACAGTGACTTAATGTGAGGGTTCAGTTCTAATTGGAGCTCGTGTAAGACACAGCCTGGGACACCATCCAGTCCCATAGATGCTGTGTTTTTTTCTTTGGCGAGGGCAGCTTTCACCTGTGTATCTGTGATGTCAGGGAGGTTACATTCAGTTGGGATAGGCATTTGCTCCTTTGGGGGGGAAGGGGGGAGAAGTTTGCGCTGAATCTGTCTGCCAGGATGTTGGCTATGTCTGTATGTTTGGTATATTTTGTACCGTTATGCAACAATTCAGAGCATATCTGGGTATGAGTATCAAACTAATTTATACAAGATGCTTGTGTTACAAATGTATTAGAACTGTGTGCCATTTGTATATCAAACTGATTTGTACCAATGCTTGTGCTGAAAATGTATTTTTGAGCTTTGCTTGTGTTAAAACGTACCAATAGTGCACCCTGCTGGAATGAAAAGAAATTTACATGTATTCTTGTAACTGAAATAAATGTATATGGATACTGGCACAGCAGAGGTTAACCAGCTAACTTGCTTTAAGAAAAATAAGGGAAATGTAAATGAGCTGTGTGAGAAACCAAAATGCTGCCAACCCAGCTAGCTGGAATTTTGTAAATAATTATATGTCACATGAAAATATTGATGTGATTTATATAGAAATGTGACACTGCCAGCCCAGCTATCTGGAATTTTGTAAAGAATCATATGTCATCTGTGAATAGTACTATGATTCATATGCTTGTCTTACAAATGTAAGAGAACTATATGCTATGTGTATATTAAACTACTGGTGCAGAAGTGAGGGATGAACTGAATGTTCTGTACTGAGCTTCAAGAATGTCACCACAGTGTACCCTACTGGAAAGCTAACTTGCAAACTCTAAGAAAATAAGTGAATTGTTTTATGATTGTGTTTATCTCTAAGCTTCACTGAAGGAGAAAGAATGTTTACAGCTAGAGGTTTTCTTCTATTGTCTTGAAACAGAAATAATTACTAGATTTCAAATGTAAAGTGTTTTTTTATTGCTCTGTTACTTCCTAGCAACTGCACATCTGAGACATAAGTATTTTTGACACAGAAATTTTGGTTCTATTAGCCTGGGAACTGAAGGCAGGTGACAAAGAGTGATGTCATCCAGCTGAACCATCAGTAATGTTTTGATATTAATTTGCAAACTCTCTCAGAGACAATGCATTTTGTATTTGTGTTTGGACCTGGAAACATCCATCTTTAACACTTCTGTCTTGCTAATAGTAAGTAACTAGGGAAACGTGATTTCTCTTAGATATGGATAGGAATATAGTAAAGATTAGTTGAGATAGTTTCTGTATTTATTTGAGAGTGTTCTGCAATGTTGATTTAAAATATTTCCTGTGATTTTGAACTCTGTAGTTACTGTGTTGTTTGAGTATTGTCTTGTTCTTTTATTATTTATTATTAAATATATTTAAACCTTTTAATTGTGACTGGTTTGTTTAGAGATATTTAAGCTTTTAGAGTACTTGCATATGTGTTTGGTGATAGTGTACAGACCATTCATAAATAGCCTTATTTGGATAACAGTAACATTACACAGTAAGATTGGGCACCCTTTGGTAATAGCCTTAAAAGTAGTTGATAAGTAAGGGTGACTGGTGGAAGCTGGTACTGTCCTATAGTCTGGGCAGAAGGGGGCATAGCTAGTAAACCTGTGTCAGCCTTCCCCAGGAGTGTCTATGTGTTTGTATATAAATCAAATCTCAAATGGTGTGTGTGTGTGTGTGTGTGTGTGTGTGTGTGTGTGTGTGTGTGTGTGTGTGTGTGTGTGTGTGTGTGTGTGTGTGTGTCTGTGTGTGCCAGCTACTTGGGCAGAGACACTAAGCACTGGTTGGACAGAGAGGGTGCTGGAGGTCTTAGCTTGGCCACTCGGCTGAGATCTTAACTCCTATAGCTGTGCCAGTGGGGAGTCTTACTGGGGATCTGGAGAAAGAGGGAGAAACCAGCTCCAGGCTGACTGTGATCTCTGTGTGCTCTTAAGGGAATTGTACTTTATTCTGTATGTACTTGTCATCCTTCCAATGTGCCCTTACCTCACTGGTGATAGTGGTGAGGATTGAGGCTCCTTGATTACTGGGCCAGTACAAGGGCATCACAAGCTGTTAAACCATTAAAAGCCACCCCACAGTGCTGAATAGGACTGGAGACATTACGTCTGGAAGAAGCTTTTATTCATTAGCCAAGTAAAAGAGGGTAAGCTCCAGGGCACTGCCATAAACATCTAGATGGGTATTGTAACTGTCTCTGCTAAATTCTCAGCTTCAAAGGGGAATACTGTGAGAACCTAGAGTCAGGTGGCCAGAACAGGTCATTCTGCCAGCCCTCTTGGAAATTATATTTTAGATATTACAAAGGGAAATCTCAGAGTATCATGTATTCTGTTTGTGAAGTCTGACTAGAAAGACTCTCACCCACAGCATCTTGCCTTGAGGTACTACGTAACTTAACTAGGGAACAGTAATTCTTTTAGGTTAATTCAGGAATATACTGAAGCATAGTTTAGAGAGCATTTTTTTATCTGTATGAGTCTGCCCATCGATGTTAATTTCAATATTTTCTGTGATTTGAACTCTTTGTTTATTGTAAATATATATTCATTATTTCATACTCTTTTATTATTAATTATATGTACTACATGAACTACAAAATGAATTGGCACCCCACCTAAGTGTCATGTTTAATCATAGCCTCACCTCAGGCTTCGTGCCCACTGAATAGTGCACAGCTACAGTTATCCCGCTCCACAAGGGAGGATCCGCCTTGGATCCCGGGAACTACCGTCCCATTAGTCTGACAAGCCTGATCTGCTAGGGCATGGAACGCATTATCATGGAACTTATAAACAAAAACATTGGCAACCTTCAAACACTGGACCCCACCCAGTTTGGGTTTGTGAAGGGCCGATCTTGTCTTCTGAATCTGATTGACTTTTTCGAATCGGTCTCCAGAGCTGTGGATGAGGGTAAGGCGATCCACACAGCCTATCTGGACCTCGCCAAGGCCTTCGACACCATCCCCCACTCTGGAATCATAGATAAACTCACTAAGCTGGAAATAAATCCCTACGTCACTCAATGGGTTGCCAACTGGCTTACTGACCCAGACTGTAAAAGTAGCCGACTCCAAATCTAGCTCCAGACAAGTGACAAGTGGTGTACCTCAGGGTTCGGTCCTGGGACCACTTTTATTTGGCATCTATTTCTCTGAAGTACAGGCCAACACTAAGGGACTCTGGCTAACAAAGTCTGCAGATGACTGCAAACTGGGAGCCATTATTGAATCCCCAAATGATGTGGATATTCTACAAAAGGGCCTTACAGAAACAGATGCCTGGTGCCAGAACCATGGGCTCAAGCTTAATGCCAAGAAATGTATAGTTATCCCCTTTGGAAAAAAACATGTACCCATGAACTACCACATAGGTGGCAGGACACTAAACATTAAAAGTGTGATGAGAGACTTAGGGACACAAGTGGACAGTGGTCTCACTTTCAATAACCACATCGCTACAACAGTCAGGAAATCCTTCTATGTGGCACACCTCATCACTAAGGGCTTTTCATCCAGAAAAAAGGAGGTCATTGTCCCACTGTATTCATCCCTCATTAGACCCATTATAGAGTATAATGCCCCATTTGGTATGTACCTCACAAGACATCTGCAACAGCTGGAAAGGCCACAAAAATACCTCACTAAAAGAACCACAGGTCTAAAGCAGATGCCATATGCTGACCGTCTAAAAAAACTCCAGCTATACTCTGTGGCATATCGTCTACTCAGAGGCGATCTCTGCTTAACATACAAGGCCATGTCAAACCCTGAGCTGTTGGACATGCTCCACTTAAAGAAATCCCAATCCCTCAGAGCCACATGCTCCAGAGATCTAAACCTTATCATCACAATGAACAAAATATGCTGGAGGGATAGGTTCCTGACCCAGAGACTCCCCATTCTCTGGAATAGACAGTCCATACATGTCAAGCAGAGCACCTTACTGGTCCTCTTCAAAAGGAACCTTGATGATTGGATGGGAGATAGGAAATTCACCCCGGGGATAATGTCAGTCGCCCTGCTAGACAGGGGCCCAGAGAAGTAAATATTGTGGGAAGAAATTTCCAGGGAATTATGGCTAGGCTTGCATAGGCCTTAGGGCCAATAGCCTAGTACAACCCTATGAACCTATGAACCTATATTTAAACCTTTATTGTGGCTGGTCCTTGTAGAAAGGGTCTCACCATTGAAAGTACTTATATTTATTTGGTGACACTGTGTGGGCCACTCCAGAAGGTCTAGCCATCTTGGTGAACTACTACCATTTGTATTAGTATTAGTATTACACAGTATAATTGGACACACTTGTTAAGGGCCTTAGAGTCACTGATTATGGAGCATCTAGTGGTGGGGACATATCCGATTAATCTGTGCCAGCCTTTCCCAGGTGTGTGTGTGTGTGTGTGTGTGTGTGTGTGTGTGTGTGTGTGTGTGTCAGCTACTTGGGGCAAAGACACAAAACATTGATTTTACAGAGACGATGCTGGATGACTTGGCTAGGAGACTTAGCTGAAGACCTAACCCTACAGATGTACCAGTGGGGAATCTTATTGAAGACCTGGAGGGAGACAGATATAGAGACATCCAGATCCCGGGCTGAGTGCATTCCCCGTGTGCTCTTAAGGGAAATTGTACTTCATCCAGAGAGGTCTGCATCTTGAAATACTGAATGTATCCATTTGTATTCCAAGTACACATCCTTCTCCAGTGTCAGTGGTGTGGATTCAGGCTCTTTGATTACTGACCCAAAGTAGGGACAACATATATTGATGGCCATCATGTATTGGTAGCAGTGGTGGGCATCACACATACATTAGCTAATTTTTTATGACTAGGTCAAGTATATTCTGTTTTTCTGGTCCAGAGAATCATTGTTTATAAAATTAAAGAATGTTTATGCATGTCCTACATTTGATGTATAGGTCCCTTGGTAGTTCTTAGGTAGTTAAAATCACCTAGGATAACAGCAGTCCTACTTATGGGAAGTTCATGAAGAATATTTAAGAAACTTGTACTATTTTCTGAAGACATGGAGGGAGCCCTGTAACCTACAATGATCTGATAGTTAATCCTATTAGGGTGATTTGAATTTATGTAAGCCCCATTTGAAGTTCTCTAGGTATTTGTGTAGAGATAATGTGGTTTCTAACAAATATGGAGAAGCCACCACAGTTTCCATCAGGTCTAAAAGTATGATAAGCACATAATCCAGATACAGGGGGTGGCTTCTTTACACCTAAGCCAGATCACTCTAATAAAAAAAATATGGATTTGCTATAACTGCTCGAGGGATTCAAAGTCCAGCAGTTTTAGACTTTTAGCATTAAGCAGAGCCACGTTGACAGGCACAGTGATAGATTTGTTTTGGAAGTTACATTGGGAAATTCATTAGTTATAGTTTGCCAAAAAAAAGCATCTCATCCCATGCTAAGACATACTGGAATCCCCCTAGAAATCACCAAATGCTTAGTCGATTGTTAAACCCAATCAGCATTTCATTTTTAGTGATCGAAGGATTCCACTCAAAACTATGCTCTTACCTGCATTTTTGATATGCATGGATAGCTCCATCATGTTTCTCTCCATATCCCTCAGTGTTCTTCATGTCAGGATATAAACTCCAGCACTGACCACTACCATGCCATAATCATGTTTGTCTCGTTTAAGGCTCCTAATGGTCCTTGTAATTTCAGCAATCATGGCCCATGAGAAACAGCTCACTGCCAGCCTGCTTTTGTCCAGCCTTCTGAGTGTAGAATTTATGTGTCTAATTAGGACTTCACCAGTAACTAGTACATTTTATGTGTTTTAATGAACACTTGGATGCAACTAGTCTAGAAGTTGTTTCCAGGTAACTCTCAATAGTGTTACCACTAATCTGTGTTGCAATGCATAGTCTAAGCTGGGCCTTGCACTTAATGTGCCTTTGTGCTGGGGCAAAGACTTTTTTAGTACCTCAGAGCAGGCTAGTTTAGAGTGGGTATGTGCAGTATGTATAGATGAATTATACCCACAGATGTGTATGGTTTAACAGTGTAACCTTGTATTTAGCTATGTATTTGCATCTCTCATAAGTAGATGATGACAAGTTAAATAAAAGATCATTATATGTGAGCATCAGGCAAATTCTATACTACCTGAGTATACCAAGTGCTATGAGGCTGATAAGAGAGGGTACCTTCTATTCTGACCAAAGTTGCAAGGTGTGCCATGGAAGGATAAGAGAATAAACAAGTGATTTGGTTTCTGAATTAAAGTGTTTGATTATGTTAAAAAATCAGTAGAAGAAAAAAAAATATATATATATAAATAAAGACAGTAGAAACTTGTTCTTCTTTCGGCTTTTCCTGGTTAGGGGTCACCACAGCAGAACTCTGGTCTGCTAATGATTGACAGGAGATTTTTATGGTGCTGAGTTGCCAGCTCGACGCCCAACCTTCAATGAAGGCACAGCCATTCACGCATGTCTTTTAAATGCCACTCGACCGCGGGGAGGACATGCAGATTCCACACAGAAGGCACTCCAGCCGAGAATCGAATGTGAGGACCTCTTGCTGTGAGGCGACAACGCTACCACTGCACCACCGCGGCTGAAAGAGAAAAATGAAACAGTTGATGAAGTGGTTTGAGTTAAAGTATTTAATTAAAAAATAAATCAAAACAGTAGATGAAGTAAATAATTTGGTGAAGACTGGCTATCTGATCCGTTTCAGTATTGCAACTATGTTCTGCTGCTTAACTCTGCAATTAATACAGCTTAACTGAGAGGTGAGAATGACAGGTTTCTAAGACAGAATTTGAAAATGAAAGGACATGCATCTGTCAAATACAGTCTTGTGTGGTACTGCATGAAACGCTGCCTGCCACTATTAAGCTGAAGATCTAAAGAATGATTAAGACAGTAGCTGCAAAGCAGCTGGACTTCCAGAAAAAGTAGTAAGTAACATGCAAAATCACAAGAAAAACACATGATTAAATACAAAGGAGTACAAACAGTTTAATAAACAGCCAGGCAGCTGTTTAAAACACAAAGTCAGTGACTTTAGTCACACAAACACTGAAAAGGTTCTAAAATTTGACAAAATAAGCAAAACACATGCTGAATACAATAAAAGGATCATAAGTGCAACCAATCTGTGTACTTCCCTGATTAATACAAAGAGTCCATCTGCGAAAAATGTGGAAATATTCTCTCAACACATATGCTTTACCTTTCTCTCCAAGATTTTTGGGGAAAGGTAATGGACAATGACTTCAAGCAATGTTAAGTTGAGCAGTTAAAGTGAAAGAACCAATAAGAAAGCAGCTAAAACTCCAGTCAGTAATGTCTAGCCCTCAAAAACAGCAGTAAATTATCCCCTGCCACTAAATAGCCACTACTGCTCTCAGCAGGTTTTATACATGCAATAGAAAACTGACTGTATTATAAAGTAAAAAGTAAATATAAATGCACGAAAAAGAGTGAAAAGTTACAGGGAAACATCTTATTAGCAATATGGAGAAGCAGAGTCTAATTTATTATCAAGGGAAAGCATACAGTGTAACAAAATGGAGGATCTATTAAACATGCAAGTAGTCAAGGATTTAATGAACACGCAATACAAGTAATTTTAACCGAAAGTAAATAAAATTTAAAACAAAAGTAGTAAAAAAGAGTGCAAAATCAAAAATTACAGTTAAGTTACTTAGAAGCAGAACTTGCTAGCTCTAGAATTCACATTTGTTTTCTGAAAATGTATCAGACAACATTACTTAAGGTCTCCAAAAACATGTCAGGAATGGATCACAAACAAAACTCACTTTAGGCTACTGAAAATTTGTCCAACAAAAGAAGACTTTACAGATTGGGAGTCTGTACATAGCCATGTTATTTCCTACTGATAAAATATAGCAGTCTTGGCTTTTCTAAGTGAGTAACTTCAAACTAAATGCTCTACTTTTGTGACATTGACATATACCTGAGAAGTATGCTCCCCAGCAATTACTACAGTATTTTGTAAATTTGCACTGATAGCATATCCAACATGGTTAGCACCCAGCATGCCTAGCACCCAGCATGCATAGTACCCAACATGGCTACGACTCAGCATGGTTAGCACTTGGCATGCCTAGCACCCAGCATGGCTACCACCTAACATGGCTACCAACCAGCATGCCTAGCACCTAACATGCCTAGCACCCAGAATGCCTAGCACCCGGCATGCCTGGCATCCAGCATGGCTACCACCTAACATGGCTACCATCCAGCATGCCTAGCAGCCATGGCTGGCACCATAAAGGCTTCTTGCCATGGCATGGTAGCAACACAGTCCTCCTAGATGTTTTGACATATAAATACAATTAGACCTTGAGAAATTTGTTACCAGAATTCTCCTTGCTCTTTCCAAAGCCTTTGATGCTGTCACTTTCTCTCTAAATAAATATGTGTATGTTATTTTCTAACCTTCAGAGATACCAGGTTATCACTGACTTGTTAACTAGTAGAAAGCAAGCTGTAAGATAGAATGGAGTCTTTTGTATCTCTACCTG
Organism: Protopterus annectens; assembly: GCF_019279795.1. Lineage (NCBI taxonomy): Eukaryota > Metazoa > Chordata > Ceratodontiformes > Protopteridae > Protopterus > Protopterus annectens. The sequence continues at coordinate 778,904,973 of NC_056749.1, read as the reverse complement.
CATGTGAATGTTGGTGTTCCCCAGATTTCTGCTCTGGGACTGCTTTTCATTGCAGTATATGTAAATGGCATGGTTAACCACAATGTAAGTTCAAAACTTATCCAATATGTTGATGCCATTTGTTGGAGTCCATTAACACCAAACTTCAACTCTGTTTAACTTTCTTCAGTCTTGGCCCAAGTTATGGGATTATACCTTAATGCATGCCAAACTAAATGTAAGCAGGTTTTCATTTAAAATCACCATGTGTGACTGTGATGCAGCCCAGGCTGTTTCACATGAAATTGATATTAAGCCTAGTATCACTGCATTAATGTTTTTTCATTTATTCTATGTGTCATTTCAGCTAAACTTCTTGGTTGCATTTTTGATAATCAATTAAAGTTTGACCTTGACATGGAGAATGTTATTACCAAGACCAGTTAGACATTTGGTAAAAGCATGCAAAGCCAAGACTTTTCTTACTGATAAAGTTAGTATTTCTACAGAAAATTCCTATTTACTACATTCCTGTAAGGCCTTTAATTGTCACCAGTGAGTCACAGCAGAAATCCACACATGAAGGATCTCATATGAAACTTATGACAGCAATTAGTTATTTAAAGGTCACACTGGCTCTTTTTAGCATAGGTTGTTTTGTATCTTAAACGCTGGCAGATACATTATGGAATTAAACTGGCAGGAGCTCGGATGAAACACCTTACATTTGATTGGATTATAGCAGAGGTGCAACAAGAAAACTTTCACTTTGTATTGCATTTCAATTCTGTATGGTTTGTGTGGATACATGACACAAAACTCTTAACATGTTACAAAATTATTATAATCAAAGTACTCAAAGTGCTAGGGGGAAAGTCATGACATGTCTCTCTGTTTAAAAGAAAACTTCCAAGCATCATATCAGTGTGACTAAACAGTACCTTAGACATTGTAAAACAGGAGGAGTCAGTAGTTGGCAATAAAAAAAATTAGCAAGCTGTTTTTGCAGTGAAGCTATTACTCCTACAGTCCCAATGTGGGTGCTTTATGCAGTGGAACTGTTACTCCTACACCCCCAATGTGGGTGGTTTTTGCAGTGGAGCTATAACTCCTACACTCCCAATGTGGTTGCTTTTTGCAGTGGAGCTATAACTCCTACACTGCAATGTGGGTGTTTTTTGCAGTGGAGCTGTAACTCCTACATCCCCAATGTGGGTGGTTTTTGCAATGTAGCTATAACTCCTACACTCCCAATGTGGTTGTTTTTTGCAGTGGAGCTATAACTCCTACACTCCCAATATGGTTGTCTTTTGCAGTGGAGCTATAACTCCTACACTCCCAATGTGGTTGTTTTTTGCAGTGGAGCTATAACTCCTATGCCCCCAATGTGGGTGGTTGTACCCCACGTCCCTATACCCCAATGTGTGTTTTTTAGTGAAACTGTAACTCCTTCACCCCCAATGTGGGTGGTTGTACCCCACATCCCTATTTGGTAAATATTCCAGGTCTGAGATTGCTGTACCTCAGAGATAGAGGAACTGCTTAATTTTCCAGAAAACCGAGTATTCTATTTACTGTGGAGTTCTACAGCATCAGAATTATTGAGTTTAGTAAGAAGGATTGTGGGTTACAGCCCTCTATGCCAAGTGATGTAAGACAGCACATTATTCCTGAAAAAAGTATTGTTTCATTTTTTACTTTCAACTGTATAATTTACAATCAACTTAGTTACTTAGTTCTGTTTGGATTATATTTCTTATTCAAGTCTGGTTTCTGGAATAATGAAAACAAAGCTGTATTTCTTTCAGATATAACCATATGATCTTCTGTGTAGATTTATTAGGTAATTGCATTTACTTCAAAATTACAGACATCATAAACAAAATCATACTCAATAAAATAAAAGGTTAAAGCTAACAAAAAAGAGGTTGTGTGCTGTGCAGTTTCAGATATCAGTGTTATATCTATCAGTCTCAACTAGTTAGAACAAACTCAGTCTTCAGTTTTAGTAGTCTAAGCAACTTGCTTAACATGTGAGTTTGTGGACTGCATTAGTCTCATTAATTTGTGAAGAAATGTGTTCCTGCAGCCTCACTTTGCTTATCAATCACCACGATAAGTATGTATCTCTTGTACAGAGGTTTTCTTCTCATTATTACAAAATTTCAGTTGTGAACACTCAACTCGTATCTTGCACTAAGCGTTGGTGTTTTTTTATTTTATTTTATTTTACCTTAAAATTGAAATTCCTGCATCCTAGTTTCGTTTTTTTGGTTATAGATGAAGAGAGATAAGCAACACATGCAGTTATTAGTTTGATCTTGGGTCAGTGACATCCACATGGCCCATGTACTTGGCAAACTGACACGCTTCTCTTATTTTGTCACAATATCCTGTCTACTACTTCATAGCACCAAGAGTATAGTCTGTCTATACCATTTCTGAAATCAGTTACCATAGCAGTCAGTATTTGGCAGTGTCAAATGCATTGCTTTCTGTTTGCTTTCTTTATAACAGTATGCATGTGCAAATTGATTTACTCTTGGCCCTGTTTAAAAAAAATCATTTTCACACGTATTTTATACTGTACTGGATGGTTGCTTACATGCATATAACTTAATATATGGGCAAATGTCGGTACTTCTGTTCTTAACACCACTCATCTTACAGTTTCCTTTGTTTATTTTACTGTAAGTCATTTTTCATAGCAATCTACAAAGCTGATGTATAAATGGGTATTTTCATCCCACTAATATGGTACCAACCATTGTCATCAGCCTAATATTGTACCAGCTGAAAAACAGATGATGTGTCCTAAATTACCATATCTAGGCACATCTGGCAGTCAGAAGAATAACATCGGAACCTTCACAGGTGACAGACTATCAGACTATCAAATACATTTTTTTTAATTCTAAAAGAAAATTCTGGAACCAAATATTAATAAAATAAAGATTATTGTAAGTGAAAGGACTTATTTTTTCAGTAGTGATGCCATTTAACAACTGCCACAGTCTTCTTTCTTTTTTTTATTTACTTTTTTGGCTGGAGGAAGTGTTTAAAACTATATGGTATTTTTCATATTCTCTTGAAGGGAGATACAGGCAGTATGTTTTGTCTGGAATTTCTGTGAATAAAATCTCATCTTAACACCTGAGGGCAGGTCTTCAAATTGTTTTAGATAACTGTTCATCAAAGTTTGAAGTGCCTTTTCATCTAGGATCAGGTATCTAAGGATATAACTCAGATGCTTGTTAACAGCTCCCTTCAGAATTGAGATGGGCCCACAGGGAGCAAGCTCTCTGACCCGATGAATGTTGTGGAAAGTATAGACACTTTTAGGAAGGTTAGCTGATACCTAACATGTGATAAAGTTTTACCCAAACCTTCTACACAAATGCCCTGAAAGCATATAACAGACAATATGTCTGAAAGGAACTTGGGCTTTGCAGTTAACAGACAGCTATTTTATATTTTAGCAATAAGAGTCATCTGTTCCACTCACAAGTATATGCACTACATCTTGACAAAGCATCTTGAAAAATATAGGCCTGATAAGAATATTCTGGAGTGTTTGGTTGGCAAAAGTGATGTGTAGACAGTGCAGTAATTCTCAAATCTATTTTTCTGTTTGGATATGTTGATATTAAACTCCGACGTGCAGGCTGTGATTAAGATCTGCTGTACCGATTTCCTTCTTTAAGATCCCCATAAATGAATCTAAAATTCCCAATCCATTACACCATCTGATAAACACTTCATCCAGTCCATGACTCTGCCCTCCCTCAAAGACTCTTCTGTTAGAAATATTCTGTAAAACAAACTGTGCACAGCATCTTAAAATATGTCAGAGTCACATCACTGTGTGGAAAACACTATTGCTAAAGACAGCACTGAGATCTGTTTACTTATAACACATTTGTTATGCACGTAGCTGCTCATGTTTGCTGGTGTGCTATTATTTTAACATTCCTAATCTCGGAGCTCAGGGCTATATGTCTGAAGTCGCAGCATACTGCCCCTTCTTTATTTAACACGCAGTTTATGATGTGCTTGTTACATACAGCCATGCCCTATTCCATAGAGGCTGCCAGATTCACAGACTTACTGTGACTTATTTTCCTTTCCTCATATAATACAATTTATTTCCATAGTACACTATATTATGGAATTGTGTTTATGCACATAATTATTTATGTGCCTAGTGCAGTGACCTCATTTTATTTTTTTCTGCAATATACCATAATATTTGTTTCATAATGACAGTTGTGATAGCTGACGAGCTACACTACTTTAAATATAAAACATATTAACATTGCTTCATGTTTATACACCTAAAGTATGTGGTAATGAATGAGCCCCAATAATCAAACACAACAAGTTTATGAACCTGTTTGCATTTGAAAATGACTCATGAAAATATGTATTGCACAAATATTATAGATTGCAATGAAATTTCCCTTTGTAAAAAGGCCCTACACCCATAGTTTCATATCATCTCATTCACCACACAAAGAAGTACAAACTCAAAGCAAACTTATTTTATAAAATAATAGTACAAAATGTATCATTCTTAACAGATGATGTTCCTTTAGGTTTCTCTGACTGAATGCATGATTGACGCATTTGTTAAGGAAAGGCAGGTCATGTGCAGTGCAGTCTGGTATTAATGGTTAAGGGAACAATCTCTTGTACTATTGCATAACTGTGATTTCATGTAGAGGCAGTGTAGAACAAACAATGTGTAATGTTGATGCAGCCGTATTATAGCATGAACAAAGCAGATTGAGAGGTCCTAAAAGCTGTAGGGGTCAGAAGTTAATATACATTATTCAGAACAAATTCTGGAGAGTTTTCAAGAGGCAGCTTCTCTCAGGGAATTATGCCTGATTATGTGATTAGAGACATGCAACTGATTAATCCTGGAAGCTAATTTAAGATAGATTTTAAAATTTCATTAGTGCCTAATACAGAAGAAAATCCATGTTAAAAAGTAATATCGGTGGTAACAGAAATCATATGCAGTGAATCCTGGACAATATCAGCACATTGGTGGTGCTGTCAAGTTTTTCCGTTAGTTTTTGGTTACCTGCCTTCAAATTTTAGGATAGCAATAGACATGTTTGCAAAACTTTATTTTGCAGGACAAAACGTCCATATTAAAAAGTAAAAGTAAGACATGTATTATATTGCATTTTGTTCACATGGTGGTGTTTTAATCATATATCAGCTGAGTTCTGTGTGGTACATGTATAGTGAAGAAGCCAGCAAACAATAGCAGGAGGTAGAACATGGATTCCTTCTCTGCGGCAGTACAAAAATGTCAGATAAGGAAGGACATATGGCAAGCTCTGGGGATGGACGATTAATGATATAAGTAGGAGGTCCGAGGAGAAGGAAGGGGGGGAACATATGGCAGGCTCTGGGGATGGAGGGTTAATGATATGAGTAGGAGGTCCTAGGAGAAGGAAGGGGGGGGCATATGGCAGGCTGTGGGGATGGAGGGTTAATGATATGAGTAGGAGGTCCTAGGAGAAGGAAGGGGGGGACATATGGCAGGCTATGGGGATGGAGGGTTAATGATATGAGTAGGAGGTCCTAGGAGAAGGAAGGGGGGGACATATGGCAGGCTCTGGGGATGGAGGGTTAATGATATGAGTAGGAGGTCCTAGGAGAAGGAAGGGGGGGGGACATATGGCAGGCTCTGGGGATGGACGATTAATGATATAAGTAGGAGGTCCGAGGAGAAGGAAGGGGGGGGACATATGGCAGGCTCTGGGGATGGAGGGTTAATGATATAAGTAGGAGGTCCTAGGAGAAGGAAGGGGGGGCATATGGCAGGCTCTGGGGATGGAGGATTAATGATATGAGTAGGAGGTCCTAGGAGAAGGAAGGGGGGGGACATATGGCAGGCTATGGGGATGGAGGGTTAATGATATAAGTAGGAGGTCCAAGGAGAAGGAAGGGGGGGGCATATGGCAGGATATGGGGATGGAGGGTTAATGATATAAGTAGGAGGTCCTAGGAGAAGGAAGGGGGGGGACATATGGCAGGCTATGGGGATGGAGGATTAATGATATAAGTAGGAGGTCCTAGGAGAAGGAAGGGGGGGGGACATATGGCAGGCTATGGGGATGGAGGGTTAATGATATAAGTAGGAGATCCTAGGAGAAGGAAGGGGGGCTATTTTTAGGCTAGGCAATGGATGTATATTAAAGTATTATTAGATCTCATTCATATCAGGAGTGGAATAAACTGCACTACTAAAGGGAATGCAGACCCCAAGACCTGAGCTGAGGAGGCTGCTGGGGTTAGAGTAAATCTGACTTTCTGTAAGAGAACTGGAAAAGGTATGACAACGTGATTCTGTGGATAGTGACTAGACTTAGCATTTAGTGTTAAACAAATGAAAAAAGAGGAAGAAGAAACAGCGGTGCTAAGTGTGCTGGTGCTACTAGTAACAAAGTGAAGTCTAGGACTGAGGATGAAAAGCATTCTGCTAAAAGTAAATACATTTTGAAAAAGCTGCTGACCTCATAGGTAGGAAGAAGATGCTGAAGAGTAAGTAGAAAGTCTGGGTTTACACAACCTCCCAGCAGGAAAAACGAGTCATGGTAAAATACATACATATATGGGAATGCAAACAGTGCATACAGGGGAGTTACTCCCTCTAGTCAAGTGAATGCAACTCCACTGTCCCAACAACCCAAATACATAGCCCCCCACACACAATATATATATATATATATATATATATATATATAAATACACACACACACATGCACACACACACACACACACACACACACACACACACACACACATATATATATATATATATATATATATATATATATATATATATATATATATATATATATATATATACAAATACACACACACACACACACACACACATATTTGTGATATTCTTCATGACATTTGTTGTTGGGAAGATTTTTCCAAAAGGCAGTTGCTCAGATAGCAGGCACTTTTGCACATTGATTTGGAAATATAGGCTTTCCTTTATGAAACTACACAACAAAAGAGAAAGGCAAAAACATTTACTTAGAATATGCTATTGTTATGATTGTAACCACCCCCTACAAAGGTGCTATAGGGGGTCATTTCCCCTATGTAAGGCAACTGATTTTAGCCAACTGTTCATTCATTATCTTCGGAATGTTATTTTGTGCATCTACAATGAAATGATAACATTTGATAAGAAACCCTTTGTTTTGTTTTATTTTTTTTAATATATTCCTAGGAAAAAGTAGATAGCATTTCACGAAAGACATAACTTGGTACCCTAGAACTCTCAGAGGGTGTTGGGCTACAGTATTCATTGTTGTAGCAAGACAGCAAGTGGACAAGGGTTACCATTTTCAGAATGCAATGTGCAGTACAGTGGACATAGTGCCAGCAAGTATTTCCATGTAAAGGGAACTGAAATATTTTAGTAAGTCTACCTGTATCTACACTATTAAGGCAAAAGCTGTCCTCAGCAACAATGGAGCTCTAAATTCAAGGGGATGGCACCTTGAATAAGTATATGCTGTGGAGGTTTAGAAGCATATTTCGTTATGTGTAAAGATGGTGGCAATAACACAGCTGAGAGAAATCTGACGAGTCCCCACAGAAAATGCAAAGATAATGAAAGAGATAGACTACTAAACTTCCACAAGATTTTCACACAACAACAAATACAGAAAAATAAAATGGTGGATAAAAGAGTTGTTTTGTGTGGAGTATGGTTAGAAATCAGGCATACGTTGTGTTATTAGCAGAACACCCATATAGATGAGCATTTTGGCAGAGTTAACACCTATCAATAAATCGAGAGCTCTTACCTTACCTAAGCTTCATAAAGTTAAACCATGGAGTGACACCTTTTTTATGAATATTACTGATTTTGTTTTAAGAACTGCGGTGGTGGTGCTGCGGTAGCATTGTCGCCTCACAGTAAGACGTTGTCCTGTTCAATTCTCAGCTAGAGCGTATTCTGTGTGGAGACATGCGTGAATGGGCGTACCTTCATTGAAGGTTGTGTGGCAACTCGGCACGTAAATATCTACTGCCAATCATTAGTGGACTGGAGTTCCGCTGTGGCAACCCCTAACTGGGAAAAGCCGAAAGACACAACAACAACTGATTTTGTTTTAAGGAACACGCATAAGCAAATTGTTTTACTTTGTTTGCTGATGAAGGTGTTTGAGGGCAGTTCAGAGCAGTTATTTAATACAGCTTTTACCTGCTTTATTAAAGTATGCAATTCTGACAGAGACGATTCTAATGCACTGATATATTTACATCAGGTTTCTTTCTGTTTATGTAAAAGTAGATTCAAATGGCATCAGATGAATTTATTTTGCTTATCCTTTGTTAACCAGGTTAGTCCCACTACCCTAGTAGCCTCTTATCAGGGTAGACTCAATGTGTATATTTATATTGACTAGGGGGAATTTGACACAAGCATTGGGGAAATCCTCCTGCTCCTTTTTCAGTAAAGGCCATGGAATCAGTATCCATCTGACCTACCACTGACATAGGCAGATGGAAAGACGGTTTAACTTCTCCTCCATACTGTTGCGTGATATTCCTTACTTTATATAAATGGGGAGACGGGTTAACTTCTCCTCCATACTGTTGCATGATATCCCTTACTTTATATAAATGGGGAGACGGTTTAACTTCTCCTCCATATTGTTGCTTGATATCCCTTACTTTATATAAATGGGGAAACGGTTTAACTTCTCCTCCATATAGTTGCATGAGATCCCTTACTTTATATAAATCGGGAGCCGGTTTAATTTCTCCTCCATATTGTTGCGTGAGATCTCTTACTTTATATAAATGGGGAGATGGTTTAACTTCTCCTCCATATTGTTGCATGAGATCCCTTACTTTATATAAATGGGGAGACGGTTTAACTTCTCCTCCATATTGTTGCGTGATATGCCTTACTTTATATAAATGGGGAGATGGTTTATCTTCTCCATATTGTTGCTTGAGATGTTTTACTTTATATTAATGGGGAGACGGTTTAACTTTTCCTCCATATTGTTGCGTGATATCCCTTACTTTATATAAATGGGGAGACGGTTTAACTTCTCCTCCATATTGTTGCGTGATATGCCTTACTTTATATAAATGGGGGGACGGTTCAACTTTTCCTCCATATTGTTGTGTGATATCCCTTACTTTATATAAATGGGGAGACGGTTTAACTTCTCCTCCATATTGTTGCATAAGATCCCTTACGTTATATAAATGGGGAGATGGTTTAACTTCTCCTCCATATTGTTGTGTAAGATCCCTTACTTTATATAAATGGGGAGATGATTTATCTTCTCCATATTGTTGCTTGAGATGTTTTACTTTATATTAATGGGGAGACGGTTTAACTTCTCCATATTGTTACGTGAGATCCCTTATTTTATATAAATGGGGAGACGGTTTAACTTCTCCTCCATATTGTTGCGTGATATCCCTTACTTTATATAAATGGGGAAACGGTTTAACTTCTCCATATTGTTGTGTGATATGCCTTACTTTATATAAATGGGGAGACGGTTTAACTTCTCATCCATATTGTTGCGTAAGATCCCTTACTTTATATAAATGGGGAGATGGTTTAACTTCTCCTCCATATTGTTGTGTGATATCCCTTACTTTATATAAATGGGGAGACGGTTTAACTTCTCCTCCATATTGTTGTGTGATATCCCTTACTTTATATAAATGGGGAGACGGTTTAACTTCTCCTCCATATTGTTGCGTGATATCCCTTACTTTATATAAATGGGGAGATGGTTTAACTTCTCCATATTGTTGCGTGATATCGCTTACTTTATATAAATGGGGAGACGGTTTAACTTCTCCATATTGTTGCGTGATATCGCTTACTTTATATAAATGGGGAGATGGTTTAACTTCTCCTCCATATTGTTGTGTGATATCCCTTGCCTTATATAAATGGGGAGACGGTTTAACTTCTCCTCCATATTGTTGCGTGATATCCCTTACTTTATATAAATGGGGAGATGGTTTAACTTCTCCTCCATATTGTTGCGTGAGATCCCTTACTTTATATAAATGGGGAGACGGTTTAACTTCTCCTCCATATTGTTGTGTGATATCCCTTACCTTATATAAATGGGGAGACGGTTTAACTTCTCCTCCATATTGTTGCGTGAGATCCCTTACTTTATATAAATGGGGAGATGGTTTAACTTCTCCTGATTATTGTTGCGTGAGATCCCTTACTTTATATAAATGGGAGACGGTTTAACTTCTCCTCCATATTGTTGCATGATATCCCTTACTTTATATAAATGGGGAGACAGTTTAACTTCTCCTGCATATTGTTGCGTGAGATCCCTTACTTTATATAAATGGGGAGACGGTTTAACTTCTCCTCCATATTGTTGCGTGATATGCCTTACTTTATATAAATGGGGAGACGGTTTAACTTCTCCTGCATATTGTTGCATGTTATCCCTTACTTTATATAAATGGGGAGACAGTTTATCTTCTCCTCCATATTGCTGCATGATATCCCTTACTTTATATAAATGGGGAAACGGTTTAACTTCTCCTGCATATTGTTGCGTGAGATCCCTTACTTTATATAAATGGGGAGATGGTTTAACTTCTCCTCCATATTGTTGCGTAAGATCCCTTACTTTATATAAATGGGGAGACGGTTTAACTTCTCCTGCATATTGTTGCATGTTATCCCTTACTTTATATAAATGGGGAGATGGTTTAACTTCTCCTCCATATTGTTGCGTGAGATCCCTTACTTTATAAAAATGGGGAGACGGTTTAACTTCTCCTGCATATTGTTGCATGTTATCCCTTACTTTATATAAATGGGGAGACAGTTTATCTTCTCCTCCATATTGCTGCATGATATCCCTTACTTTATATAAATGGGGAGACTTTTTAACTTCTCCTCCATATTGTTGCATGAGATCCCTTACTTTATATAAATGGGGAGACTTTTTAACTTCTCCTCCATATTGTTGTGTGATATCCCTTACCTTATATAAATGGGGAGACGGTTTAACTTCTCCTCCATATTGTTGCATGATATCCCTTACTTTATATAAATGGGGAGACTTTTTAACTTCTCCTCCATATTGTTGTGTGATATCCCTTACCTTATATAAATGGGGAGACGGTTTAACTTCTCCTCCATATTGTTACGTGAGATCCCTTACTTTATATAAATGGGGAGACGGTTTAACTTCTCCTCCATATTGTTGCATGATATGCCTTACTTTGTATAAATGGGGAGACGGTTTAACTTCTCCTCCATATTGTTGCATGATATGCCTTACTTTATATAAATGGGGAGACTTTTTAACTTCTCCTCCATATTGTTGTGTGATATCCCTTACCTTATATAAATGGGGAGACGGTTTAACTTCTCCTCCATATTGTTACATGAGATCCCTTACTTTATATAAATGGGGAAACGGTTTAACTTCTCCTCCATATTGTTGTGTGAGATCCCTTACTTTATATAAATGGGGAGACGGTTTAACTTCTCCTCCATATTGTTGTGTGAGATCCCTTACGTTATATAAATGAGGAGACGGTTTATGGTGGATGGGAAATAGGAAATGCACCCCGGGGATCACTTCTGTGTCTGTGCCCGACAGTGGCACAGGAAAATAACTTTCCTGGGTGGCGTCAACCAGGGAACCTTGTTGGCTAGGCTTACATAGGCCCTTGGGCCATTAGCCTAGTACCTATCTATGAACCTATGAGCCTATTGTTGATTGCGAGAAGTGAAGTGTCGGAGTAAGGATTGCCAGCAGCTGACATGTCCTGTCTGGTTGTGGATGATATCATCCACAACCAGAAAGGACATGTCAGCTGCTGGCAATCCCTATTCCAACAATTCACTTCTCGCTATCATCCACAACCAGACAGGACATGTCAGCTGCTGGCAATCCTTAATCCGACACTTCACTTCCCGCTATCATCCACAACCAGACAGGACATGTCAGCTGCTGGCAATCCTTAATCCGACACTTCACTTCTTGCTATCATCCACAATCAGACAGGATATATCAGCTGCTGGAAATCCTTACTCCAACACTTCCCTTCTTGCTATCATCCACAACCAGACAGGACATGTCAGCTGCTGGCAATCCTTACTCTGACACTTCACTTCTCGCTATCATCCACAACCAGACAGGGCATGTCAGCTGCTGGCAATCCTTACTCCGACACTTAACTTCTCGCTATCATCCACAACCAGACAGGACATGTCAGCTGCTGGCAATCCTTACTCCGACACTTCACTTCTCGCTATCATCCACAACCAGACAGGACACGTCAGCTGCTGGCAATCCCTATTCCAACAATTCGCATCTCACTATCATCCACAACCAGACAGGACATGTCAGCTGCTGGCAATCCTTACTCCGACACTTCACTACTTACTATCATCCACAACCATACAGGACATGTCAGCTGCTAGCTCCCTTCTTTTCATCATTCTTGAGAAGCTAATTATTTGTTTTCATTAAGCACTACTTGATTTGTTTCTAACTTCAGAATATCTGTCTGAATACTTCATCCTTAAATTTTCAGGGTCTATGTATCAGTTTCCTCTCAAGTATTTGGCAGTACCCTGTACAGACACAGGCATCCAGAGTGACATTTTTACTGTAAAAGCATGATTGAAATGCCACCAATATCTAGTTGCACACAGGACAACTAGTTTGTACTGACAATCACTGCTCCCAGAGTTGCAAACCGGATACTCCTGACATTGATTGATATTCTCACTCCAACTATCTAATCAATAATAAAGGGTCTGTTGCTATAGATATGTCAGCAAGAAGTGAGGTGTCGAAGTAAGTATTGCCAGCAGCTGATATGTCCTGCCTGGTTGTGGATGATAGCAAGAAGTGAAGTGTCGGAGTAAGGATTGCCAGCAGCTGACATGTCCCATCTGGTTGTGGATGATAGCGAGAAGTGAAGTTTTAGAATAGGTATTGCCAGCAGCTGATATGTCCTGTCTGGTTGTGGATGATAGTGAGAAGTGAAGTGTCGGAGTAAGGATTACCAGCAGCTGACATGTCCCATCTGGTTGTGGATGATAGCGAGAAGTGAAGTGTTGGAATATGTATTGCCAGCAGCTGATATGTCCTGTCTGGTTGTGGATGATAGCGAGAAGTGAAGTGTCGGAGTAAAGATTGCCAGCAGCTGACATGTCCTGTCTGGTTGTGGATGATAGCGGGAAGTGAAGTGTCGGAGTAAGGATTGCCAGCAGCTGACATGTCCTGTCTGGTTGTGGATGATAGTGAGAAGTGAAGTGTTGGAATAAGGATTGCCAGCAGCTGATATGTCCTGTCTGGTTGTGTATCATAGCGATAAGTGAAGTGTCGGAGGAAGGATTTCCAGCAGCTGACATGTCCTGTCTGGTTGTGGAGAAGGCCTGGGGAAGAATTATTAAGGTGTGGCTGGCAGTTTATGGGAAGGTTGGGGAACACAGATGGATATTTTAGTTCATCTGGAATGCAGTTGGAAGGAGATATTTTGAAACAAGTGGAGAGGGTGAAAATGCAGTTAGTGATATGGGGATAACATGAGAATTGCTTGGGACAGGTGGAAAAGAGAAATGTGTGAGTACAGTCAGAGGATGTATAGGGAGTAGTTAAGGGAGGTAGTCAGAGGATATATAGGGAGTAGTTAAGGGAGGTAGTCAGAGGATGTATAGGGAGTAGTTAAGGGAGGTAGTCAGAGGATGTATAGGGAGTAGTTAAGGGAGGTAGTCAGAGGATGTATAGGGAGTAGTTAAGGGAGGTAGTCAGAGGATGTATAGGGAGTAGTTAGGGAGGTAGTCAGAGGATGTATAGGGAGTAGTTAAGGGAGGTAGTCAGAGGATGTATAGGGAGTAGTTAAGGGAAGTAGTCAGAGGATGTATAGGGAGTAGTTAGGGAGGTAGTCAGAGGATGTATAGGGAGTAGTTAGGGAGGTAGTCAGAGGATGTATAGGGAGTAGTTAGGGAGGTAGTCAGAGGATGTATAGGGAGTAGTTAGGGAGGTAGTCAGAGGATGTATAGGGAGTAGTTAGGGAGGTAGTCAGAGGATGTATAGGGAGTAGTTAGGGAGGTAGTCAGAGGATGTATAGGGAGTAGTTAGGGAGGTAGTCAGAGAATGTATAGGGAGTAGTTTAGGGAGGTAGTCAGAGGATGTATAGGGAGTAGTTAGGGAGGTAGTCAGAGGATGTATAGGGAGTAGTTAGGGAGGTAGTCAGAGGATGTATAGGGAGTAGTTAAGGGAGGTAGTCAGAGGATGTATAGGGAATAGTTAAGGGAGGTAGTCAGAGGATGTATAGGGAGTAGTTAGGGAGGTAGTCAGAGGATGTATAGGGAGTAGTTAGGGAGGTAGTCAGAGGATGTATAGGGAGTAGTTAGGGAGGTAGTCAGAGGATGTATAGGGAGTAGTTAGGGAGGTTTGGAAGCATGCAAGAGAAGCAGAGGGATGATCAGGCTATCAACTAAGTAGCAGTAACAGTGCATAGAAGAAAAAGAATGTGGAGAGGTGGTAGTCTTAGACTGAAGAAGTTGAGAAAGGGTCAGAGAGGGGGGAAAGGACTCCAGCACTTAAAATGGTATCTACAAAAGTAAATAACTAAGAGTGCTCAGTTATAAGGAAAGTAGAGGAAAATGGCTGAAATGATTGCTTTCATAGTTCATAGGTTCATAGGTTCATAGGTAGGTACTTGGCTATCAGCCCAAGGGCCTATGTAATCCTAGCCAACAAGGTTCCCTGGCTTACGCCACCCAAGAAAGTTATTTTCCTATGCTACGGTCAAGCAGAGACACAGAAGTGATCCTTGGGGTGTATTTCCTATTTCCCATCCACTCATCAAGATTTTTCTTGAAGAGTGCTAGTGAAGAACTTTGCTTGACATAGATGGGTAGCCTATTCCAGAGTATAGGAAGTCTCTGGGACAGGAATTTATCCATCCAGCATGTCCTGTTTATTGTGGTGACAAAGTTTAGGTCCCTAGAGTGTGTAGCTCGGAGGGATTGGAATTTCTTTAAGTGTAGCATGTCCAACAGCTCTGGGTTTGACATAGCTTTATATGTTAGGCAGAGATCACCTCGAAGTAGGTGATATGCTACGGAGTAAAGCTGGAGTTTTTTGAGTCGGTCAGTGTAGGGCATTTGTTTGAGGCCAGTAATCCTCTTTGTGAGGTAGTTCTGTGGCCTTGCCAGCTGCTGCAGATGTCTTGTGAGGTACATTCCAAATGGGGCGTTGTACTCTATAATGGGTCTAATGAGTGTCGAGTAGAGGGGAACAATGTCCTCTTTTTTCCTGGATGAAAACTCTTTTATGATGAGGTGAGCCACGTAGAAGGACTTCCTGACTACTGTGGCGATGTGACTATCAAAGGAGAGACTACTGTCCACCTGGGTCCCAAGGTCTCTTATCATGCATTCGGTGTTAAGTAGATTGCTGCCTATGTGGTAGTTCATGGGTACAGAGTTTTTACCAAAAAGGATGACACTGCACTTTTTGGCATTGAGCTTGAGGCCATGGCTCTGACACCAGGCATCTGTCTCAGCGAGGCCCTTCTGTAGGATGTCCACATCATTTGGGGACTTGACTATGGCTCCTAGTTTGCAGTCATCTGCAAACTTCATTAGCCAGAGGCCTTCTGTGTTAACCTGTACTTCAGAAAAGTAGGTACCAAACAGGAGAGGTCCCAGGATGGAACCCTGTGGTACTCCACTTGTCACTGCTTTGAGGTCAGATTTGGAGTCTGCAACTTTTACAGTGTGGGTTCTGTCAGTGAGTCAGTTGGCAACCCATCTTGTGACAGGAATTTATACCTAGTTTAGCGAGTTTAGCTATAATTCCAGAATGGGGGATGGTGTCGAAAGCCTTGGCGAGGTCAAGTTAATAGACTAGAATATTTGTTAAAAGAAAGGGACTTATCTGAAATGTTTTTGTAACTGAAAACGCTATTTTCCTTGTTGGAAGTGATGTTGAGCTTTTTGTGTGTGATTTTTCTGATGTATTTTAATTATAAAAACTAAACAAAAGGGATACTGGTGAAAGTAAAGTTTTCCAAAAAATATCACCATACACCATAACAAAAGATATAAGAAGCCTTCCTATAGCAGACTATAGTACTAGATTTGTAAAAAAAAAAAAATTCAACAGCATGGTGTATGAGGAATTTGACAAAGAAAGGTGTTTTCATTTATTTGAGATCAAGTGTAACAGGAAGCTATTTTTTTTACTTAAGAAATGATTATAGTTTTTAGACTATCGTGATTTATTTTGATCCACTAAGTAAAACAAGCATTTGAAATGCATGAGGCACAAATGAGTGATAGGGAAATTATTCATCAAGCCCAAGATAATCAGCCTAGAATAATAAGATATCCTTATAGAGCAGTTCCAGGTACCAGCAAGAATTACATTCAAATAGAAAAAAAGTCATGAATTTTCAGGGAAATTAGATCACCTTAAGAACTGACCATACATAAGTCATTGAAGAATATTTTGAACAGTGCCGGAATGAAGTCTTCCTCAAGAAAGGATATGTTGTCATAAAGACTAAAATGTTACAAACTGACCATATGATTTAAAAAGGGAAATAAAAGTATGCCAGAATATTCATCAGTGGATCCAACCAAATATATAGAAAAGGGATGAGTTGCCTCAGAACTGCAGGTAGACTATTTCAAAATATCTGTAGGATATTTATTCATTCATTTATTCTGATTACTCACTAATAGCCAGAGCTAATCCCAACACTTAATACGTACAAGGCAGAAAAAGCTATCTTGCATGGGGTGCCTGTTAATCGCAGATTTTATGCTGTGCAGTACTTTAAGCATTGACATTGAGAGAAATAAAACTAAGTCTGAGAAAGACTATTGTCTCAGTTATATACAGCATGAAGTCAGAACTTTTTCTGCAAGATCAGGCTATCTAAAATTGGTACAAAAGTAGAATGTATAACATATGTGAAGGGTTTGCATCAGACTAATCACAGATGACATTAACAAGAAAAATACCCCAACCTAGGAAAGTTGACATATAAATGATCATGTATGTCCATTGTAATATTACCATTTTAATATTACCATTGTAATATTACCATTTTAATATTACCGTTGTAATATTACCATTTTAATATTACCATTGTAATATTACCATTTTAATATTACTGTTGTAATATTACCATTTTAATATTACCATTGTAATATTACCGTTGTAATATTACCATTTTAATATTACCATTGTAATATTACCATTTTAATATTACCGTTGTAATATTACCATTTTAATATTACCGTTGTAATATTACCATTTTAATATTACCGTTGTAATATAATCGTTGTAATATTACCATTTTAATATTACCATTGTAATATTACCATTTTAATATTACCGTTGTAATATTACCATTATCTAATAACTCCAAAAGGGAGTCAGCTATTATCTTGTAGGCCCTATTTCATTAATTGACACTCACTAAATTATAAAATTCATTATCACCTAATTAAAAGAAAAAAATAGAAATTCGAGAATTATATTGGCACTGTGGTTTATGAGCAAAGTTTAAGCCAGGAATTAATGATACTGTAGCTTTAAACTGCATTTTAAGAAAAATATCTTCTCAGATTTTTTAATTAGTAGAATTAAGTCATATGATGCTTCATCCTGTATAAACTGAGGTGGTAGACTCTGTATGGTATTTTAAATTTATATCTGATGAAGGTCATTACTAATACAGAAACAAAAAAATGCTAACACATTTGAGTACTTGTTGGTGCCTCTGTCACAGTTGTGTTCTTTTGCTGGAGTATTTTTGCATTGGAGTTGTCATTTTTTGAGTTTTTCATTTCAAGGGAGAGTCAGATTCATAGCACTATTGTGACATGCACACCTGTGATAGGAAATGCAGATCGGTACTTGGCGTATCTGATAATTGCAATAAAGTTTCATTCATGAGTTAACGCAGCTGAACAATC
>NC_056749.1:778832822-778886472 GCF_019279795.1 Protopterus annectens | reverse complement strand
GCCTGACCCGACCTACTGCGGATATTCCATGCACCGCCGGCGCAGGCCTTACGCCGGCCTTGCGCCGAGCTTCATGAATCCCGGGGTGTATCATTCAATGCACACAATCAAAAATGTTGCAGCTGTAATACTGAATGCCACTGTATTTTCTGTTTTGGATGCAAACAGTTCATTTTGGCAAGTGTTGCTTGATTGCAAATCCTCATTTCTAACTACTTTTAGTACTTCGTTTTGCAGATACAGATTCCTAAATATGCCATTTGAAATACATTCTGCAAGTGAAATCTTCCAGCGTGCAATGGAACAAATTTTTGGAGTTATCCTTGTGCCATAACAGTAGATGATCTTATTGGTTGGAGGCAATGGTGAAGCAGAGCATGACAGAAACCTCAAGAAAGTTCTAGACAGAGCACGTGAAGTGAACTTAAAGCTCAGTCCTCTGAAGTGCAAATTCAGACTTCCAGAAGTCAGGCACGTAGGTCATTTGTTTACAAGTACAGGCTTGAGACCTGATCCGACCAAGCAAGCAGCTATTCTAAAAATGTCAGCACCAGACAATGTACAAAGTTTACAGTATTTTCTGGGCATGGTCAACTATCTAGGAAAATTTATACCAGACTTCAGCAAGCTGACAGCATCTTTAAGAGAGATAACATCCAAAAATGTTGCATGGTCACGGCTGGAACATCATCAGGCATTTGAAGACCTTAAGCAGAAAATTGCCACCCCCACCTACATTAAGACACTATGATGTGAGCAAACCAGTTATTCTTTCCTGTGATGCTTCAAAATTTGGCCTAGGAGAAGTTATACTTCAAAAAGGCAGACCAGTAGCCTATGCATCTATAACACTAACCCAGACTGAGATGCAGT
The DNA here is from genome assembly GCF_019279795.1 of Protopterus annectens. NCBI lineage: Eukaryota > Metazoa > Chordata > Ceratodontiformes > Protopteridae > Protopterus > Protopterus annectens. The sequence continues at coordinate 778,885,599 of NC_056749.1, read as the reverse complement.
ATGCTCAAATTGAGAAAGAGTTTTTGGCAATAGTATTTGCATGTTCCAAGTTTCATGATTATATTTATGGTTGAACTATTTAGATTGAAACTGATCAACCTCTAGTTGCTATTCTAAAGAAGGCTATGCATTCTGCTCCAGCAAGATTACAAAGAATGATGCTCAAACTCAAAAGTACAATTTCAACTTGGTCTACACTAAATACAAATTGATCTGTCTGGCTGATACCGTATCCAGATCACCCAGAAATACAACAGAACAGCTTGATGCAGAGAATTTTGAGTTTGATGTGATGTCAGTGCATCATTTTTCAACCACTAGACTTGATGAATTAAGAGATCACACTCAGACCGATCCAATTTCATAGAAGCTCAATCACTATATTAATGTTGGATGGCCATCAAAGTAATCTAGTATATCACCTGAGATGCAAGTGTATTTTCCTTACAGAGTTGAAGTATTGATGGAAGATGACATTATTTTCAAAGGTCCTAAAATTGTTATTCCTGCTTCCTTACAACAAGAATATATATACACATTTGTATGTTCTTATGTATACTACATTTTGTTTACTTTATACTTTTTTGATTATTGTAATGTGTGCATGAAAATTTACTGTTACTCATGGAGCTTTTCTCCCTGGGCCTCTGCTGAAAAAGGACCTGTGTCGCGTCGGACTTTCCTGGTAAATGAATGTTAAATAAATAAATATTCAGATTTTGCATTGTGGTCACCCAGGAGCCACATCCACTAAGAGAAGAGCAAGAGAATTGGTATTTTGGCCTTCATTATCAGAAGTCATTGATAGAGTTCTTTCTTCTTGTTTAGTATGCAATAGTACCAGATCACATTTACAAAGAGAACCACTTCATCTAAGTCCAGTTCCTGAACTACCATGGTCTACTGTAGCAACTGATATCTGTGAGTGGAACAATCAACACATTTGCAAAAGAATGGGACTGTGTACATGTCACTAGTAGTTGTACATGTCACTAGTAGTTGTACGTCACTAGTAGTTGTACATGTCACTAGTAGTTGTACATGTCACTAGTAGTCCTGAATATCCTCAGTGCAATGGTCTAGCTGAATGTGCAGTGCAAAGTGCAAAGCATTACTTGAAAGGTCAAAGCATGACAATACCAATGTGTTCTTGAATTTACTTAATCTCAGAAACATTCCCTGTGATGATATTCTTGCTCACCTGCTCAAAGACTACTTTCCAGGCAAACTACAACTACACTACCTATTTCTTCAAGTTTGTTGCAGCCTAAACCTAAATTACTTTGCCTGTTGAGGGAAGGAGAGACAGTAGAAGTCCAGATGGCAAATGGTTTTGATAGAATAGGACAGATTACAGGTATCTGTGCTGAGCTGAGATCCTACTTGGTAGATTCCAAAGGTGTGGAGTATCGGAGGAATCGCGCACGTCTTCTTCCTGTACCAGAATCAACATCATTGCAGTCACATCATTGTTGCTGTGATGCAGATTCTAAATCAAAGACTGAGTCAGAAACTGTTTCCAGACCAGAATGTGTTCAAAAGTCTGATTCTATTCCAGAAAGTGATTTGAACATTTCACAGGTCAACCATTTTGCAGAAACTGCCCCAGTTGCTAAAGCTAATTCCCAGTTTTATGTCACACGATATGGATGAGTTTCTAAGCTTTGTGTGTGTGTGTTTGTGTACTTAGTATTGTATAATGCATGTTTTTGATTACCTGTGATTTCTGCATGTTAAATAATCTCATGACAAATTGCATGATCTATTTCTCAAAGAGGGAGGATGTAGATCAGAGTGTAAAGTGTGTGCGCTTTATCTTTAAGAAGCATGCAAGGCTGTACGTGCACGTATAAATTCCAGACACGTGCAATCCCTAGTGCTGTTTTGTGGACGCAGCCAGAGAGTAAGCATGCATGATCACAGTTGTTAGCTTGTATATAAGTTACTTAAGTTATAGTCACTAAGCCTCTATAGTGATGTGTTTGTATAAAATAAAGCTGCTTGAACAGAACTCACAAATCCTTGTTTATCCGTGTCCTAACATGAAAGCGACAGAACCCTTTGCAAAAATCCATATAAAGAAGATGAACATGCAGACTCTGCCGAGAAGGTGCCCTCAGCTTGGAGATTAACAGGAGGACAATGCACTTTGAACCAATAATGATACCCCAGCAGCACCCTGCCAGCATGTGAAAGTGAACTGGTATTATTGTTGGACAAAGTGAAAGTGAAGTGATATTATTGTTAGACAAAGTGAAAGTGAAGTGATGTGATATTATTGTTGGACAAAGTGAAAGTGAAGTGATATTATTGTTGGACAAAGTGAAAGTGAAGTGATATTATTGTTAGACAAAGTGAAAGTGAAGTGATATTATTGTTAGACAAAGTGAAAGTGAAGTGATGTGATATTATTGTTGGACAAAGTGAAAGTGAAGTGATATTATTGTTGGACAAAGTGAAGTGATATTATTGTTGTACAAAGTGAAAGTGAAGTGATATTATTGTTAGACAAAGTGAAAGTGAAGTGATATTATTGTTGGACAAAATGAAAGTGAAGTGATATTATTGTTAGACAAAGTGAAAGTGAAGTGATATTATTGTTGGACAAAGTGAAAGTGAAGTGATATTATTGTTAGACAAAGTGAAAGTGAAGTGATATTATTGTTGGACAAAGTGAAAGTGAAGTGATATTATTGTTGGACAAAGTACTCAGATACATATTTGGTACATGAAATCCCTCTTTGTGTTTGCCTCATTTAGCTTTTCATTCTTACCACTTTAAGCTCTTATAATGTTTTAATTTAAAACCACTCATTTCTTTTCTTCTCTCCATTTACACAACCAACTGGTACACAGACTACATGAGCCATTGCTTTTTAATATGTATGACCCTGGCCCTGAGTAGCATCCTGCTTTCGCCCAGAGTGATACCACAGTACAAGGACAAAATTATTGACTTCAACAATTGGCTAAGCTTCTGGTGTCATTCAAAGGGGATCCAGTATTTGTCTGCTTGGGAGAACATGATCAACAAACCACAATGCTTTGCCAGAGATGGTCTGCACCTGTCGCCCCTGGGATTCAGGTTACTGGCTAAAGCTCTTGCCACCTCTATAGTGCCTTTTTTAGGCAAGGCTCAAAGGATAAAACCACCACCGTAACATATACAACATGCAAAATCTGAAGGTAATGCTACTCAATGCTAGAAGTCTAAACCTCAAAATGCACTCTCTCCAGGCACTCCTAAAAAAGGAGAACATCGATATATGTGCAGTAACTGAGACCTGGTTCAAGGCTCCAGAGAGCACTCCTGCAATACCAGGCTACAATTCTTACCACACTTTTCGGCCACAAAACCAAGATGAAACACTAAAGGTGGAGGAGTGTCCATATTCACCAAGAATATTCACACCTCCAGGTTAGTTGCCCAACACAATGCATCTGAAATTCTCCAGGTGCAACTAACACTAGGTAAGACTGCAATCCAAATTGTAGCTTGCTACAGATCCCCCACCAGCCCCCAAGATTCTCACTACACCTTTCTAAACATACTGGAAAATATTAACATAGAACCAAACACCCTAATACTGGGTGATTTCAATTACCCTGCCATTAATTGGGAAAACTACTTGGGTAAACTCCTTTTCCCAACGGTTCTTGGAATTCATAAATTCCAACGCCCTGGATCAACTAATCCATTGTCCCACCAGGGGCTCCAATATCCTAGACCTGGTCATTACCAACACGGGAGATAGATGCTCCACACCAGTGGTCACCCTCTCATTGGTCAGGTCTGACCATAAGCAAATCACCCTTGACATCCACATCCAACCCCCACCCCACCCCCAGTAAGGAAACCTCCTTAAAAAACTTCTCCAAAGCCAACTTCAAGCTACTGAAGTCAGAAGTGACAAACTTCACAACACCCACACAGACAGGATCTGGAAGTTCAACTGCAGAATCCTACACTAAGGCACTGTATGAGCACATCCACTCGTGCATGAATCGTGCCATCCCAAATAGAACCAAGATGCTCTTCTCCAAAAAAAGTAAGTCAATCTGTTGGTCCCCTGCTATAAACAAACTATACAACAGAAGGAAGAAACTGTTGCAAAAAAGAGGAAAATCCCAGGATGCAAAAAACTCCCTCACCAGCCTCAGTAAGAAGCTGAGATCCCTCATAAAATCCCCAAAAGCTAGTTACAAAAATAAAATTGCCAAAGATTCCAAAGACAACCACAAGGCATTCTATAGTTATGTCAAAAGTCTAAATGGCAATGCTCACATCTGCACTGAGCTGCAACAGAATGGCATTAAATATACTGATCCCAAGGATATTGCCAATATTCTGGCAGATCGATTTAGTGCCAACTTCACCCCCCTCTCACCCCACTAAAGGGCCCATCTCAATACCAAAAGATTGCCAAATTCCGATAATCATGGCCACACAGGTAGAAACCACACTCTCCAAAGCTAAGAATACAGCATCCATGGGACCAGATGACATCCCAGGCTGTGTACTACATGAAGTGTACTACCTTCAAGAATGCATGGATCATGCAATCCCAAATAAAACCAAGACCCATTCCCCCAAAGGCAGACGCCCGGTCTGGTGGACCCCAGCCATAAACAAACTTTACAACAGAAGGAGGAAGCTACTACATGACAGAGCAAAATCCCTAAAAGGGAAGGCATCTCTGATCAGTACTAGCAAAAAACTACGATCACTCATAAAATCATCCAAGGCCAACTTTGAGAGAAAAATCGCAAAAGACACAAAAGACAATCACAAGGCCTTCTTTAGCTATGTTAAAAACCTGGGTGGAAACTCCCAGATATGCTCAGAGTTAGTCCAAAATGACACAAAATACACTGAACCCACTGACATTGCCAACATTCTGGCAGACAGGTTCAGTGCAAATTTCTCCTCCCCCTCCCCCCCAAAAGGAGAAATAACTATCCCAGCAGAGTGTAGCCTCCCTAACATCTCAGATGCCCAGGTGAGAGCCGTCCTCTCTAAAGCTAAAAACACAGCATCAATGGGACCGGATGGTGTCCCGGGCTGTGTGCTACATGAACTCCAAGAGGAACTAAACCCACACATAAGGCTGCTGTTTAATCTTAGCCTTACTACAGGATATGTAGAGTGGCGTACGGCAACAGTGGTCCCACTTCACAAAGGCAGTGCTTCTACGGACCCTGGAAATTACCACCCCATAAGCTTGACGAGCCTGGTCTGCAAAGCTATGGAGAGGATCATTATGGAACTCATAAACAAAGACATTGGGGACCTACAGACATTGGATCCTACCCAATTTGGCTTTGTCAAGGGCAGATCCTGCCTTTTGAACTTGGTCGACCTTTTTGAAACAGTCACTAAGGCCATTGATGAGGGTAAGGCAGTTCACACAGCCTACCTTGACCTTGCAAAAGCCTTTGACACAATACCCCACTCGGGCATCATAGACAAACTCACCAGCTTAAATGTAAACCCATATGTCACGAGATGGGTTGCAAACTGGCTCAAGGACAGAACCCACAGGGTCAGAGTTTCTGGAGCTAAGTCAGACTCCAAGCCAGTCACAAGCGGTGCCCCACAGGGCTCAGTCCTGGGACCCCTCTTGTTCAGCATTTATTTTACCGAGGTACAGGCGAATATAGGAGGATTGTGGCTGACAAAGTTCGCAGATGACTGCAAACTGGGCGCCATAAATGATACTCCAGCAGACACAAACATCCTTCAGAGAGGCCTCATAGAAACGGATAATTGGTGCCAGAGCCATGGCGTTAAGCTGAACGCCAAAAAATGTATAGTCATACCCTTTGGGAAAAAACAAGGTACCCACAAATTACCACATAGGTGGTAATCCATTAAGTACGGAAGAGGTAATCAGGGACCTAGGGACCCAGGTTGACAGTAACCTCTCATTTGACACTCACATTGCCAAAGTGGTTAGGTAGACCTTCTATATTGCCCACCTTATCATGAAGGGTTTCACATCTAGATCAAGAGAGGTCATTGTGCCCCTGTACTCTTCTCTTATCAGGCCAATGATTGAGTACAATGCCCCATTTGGGATGTATCTTACCCGACACCTGCAGCAGTTGGAAAGACCCCAAAAGTTCCTCACCAAGAGGATAAAGGGTCTTAAATATATGTCATATGCTGCCCGACTGAAAAAAACTCCAGCTCTATTCAGTCCCATACCGCCTACTCAGAGGTGACCTGTGCCTGATGTACAAGGCCATGTCCAATCCGGAATTAATGGACATGCTACATCTCAGAAAATCCAAATCCATCAGAGCCATGAGAGCAAGAGACTTAAACCTCAACACAGAAATAAATAGGACGTGCTGGAGGGACAGATTCATAACCCAGAGGCTCCCTACACTCTGGAACAGAATCCCAATCCATGTTAGGCAGAGCCCCTCACTAACTCTGTTCAAGAGAAATCTTGACGAGTGGATGGGAGATTGTAGGTTTACCCCGGGGGTCATCTCTGTGTAACTACTAGCAGAGGCACAGCAAACTAAACCCTAAATGGGAGTAGTATTCTCATCCTAAGGGGTGGTGAAAGCCACACACACTCTGGCTAGGCTTATAAATGCCCTAGGGCAGATAGCCTAGTACGAACCTATGAACTTATGAACCTATGAAATGGCATGTCAACTAAGTGTCATGCTTAATCATAGCCTCACCTCAGGCTTCATGCCCACTGAGTGGCACACAGCTACAGTTATCCCGCTCCACAGGGGAAGATCCACCTTGGATCCTGGGAACTACCGTCCCATCAGTCTGACAAGCCTGATCTGCAAGGGCATGGAACACATTATCATGGAACATATAAACAAAGAAATTGGCAGCCTTCAAACACTAGACCCCACCCAGTTTGGGTTTATGAAGGGCTGATCTTGTCTCCTAAATCTGATTGACTTCTTTGAATCAGTCTCCAGAGCTGTGGACGAGGGTAAGGCGGTCCACACAGCCTATCTGGACCTCACCAAGGCCTTCGACACTATACCCCACACAGTAATCATAGATAAACTTACTAAGTTGGGCATTTATTTATTTATTTATTTATCTATATTTGTTGACCGGGAGTGTCCGACTGGACGTAGGTCCATTTTCAGCGGAGGCCCGGGGAGAAAAGCTCCACAGTTAAAATAAACAGACAGTTGTTACATTGGATTACATATCGATTAATAATTTACATAGCAATTACTTACAACATATTTACAGATGAAGAACATAGTACATCAGTAGACAACTAGAATCTTTATCTGTGAACTACATAACAGACATTAACAAATGTTAAAATAAGAAGTTCCTGCTGTATAAGTACTAGGCTTATGAGCATCTGAGCTTGCTATAATCAAGGTAGTTAGTGGAGTGGAAGGAAAGGTAGTGGTTGGATGGGGTGGGTGATATTAGAGTGGGAGTTGCAAGGGCATAGCCAGCATGTTTTAGGTGCGCTTTTAGTAAAGTTTTGAAGTGGGTGCATGATGGTACGGAGGTAATTGTGGGTGGGAGGGAGTTCCATAATTTGGCTATGGTGTAAGAGAATAGTGCTTCACCAGCAGAGTTATTAGCTTTAGTGATCTGCAAGTGATTTTTGTTGCTGGATCTTAGTGGCCTGGTGGTGCGATAGGGTTGGAGTAGATTCTGGAGGGATGGGACATTTAGTAGATGGTTAACTAGTTTGTGGGTGAGTGAAAGTTGATACCATTGAAGGAGGTGAGGGAGTTCAAGCCAGCCCAGTTCAGCAAGTGAGAGACAGTGGTGACTACGGTAGGATGCCCCTGTGGCAAATTTGGCAATTTTGTTGTAGCAGGTCTCTAGCTTGTTTAGATCGCATTGCCTTAGGTTGGTATATATTGGAGAGGCATAAAGTAGGGCAGAGATAAGGTGGGAATTTGCTATTGAAATTTTTGCTGCTTTGGTGAGAAGATGCTTATTTCTGTATAACGCTCCTAGTTTTTTGTGGACTTTTTTATGGTCATGGATATGTGAATGTCAAATTTTAGTTTATTGTCTATTTCCACTCCTAGCAATTTGGTGTGTTCAGTTGATTATATAGTGGTGTTGTCTTTTGCTGTGATGTTAAAGTGAAAGTTGTTTTGAGTATGTTTGGTGGGTTGGAAGATGAGTAGTTTAGTTTTGTTTGGGTTGAGTATTAATTGGGCATCAGATAACCAAGTTTCAACAGAGGAAAAGGCTTCCTGTGTGACGTTTTGCAGTTTGGGCAGGGACTGAGCTGAGCAGATGATGGTCGAGTCATCTGCGTATTGTATGAGTGTGCCATGTGTGGTGGCAGAGGCTAGATTATTTGAAAAAACAGAGAAGAGTAGGGGTCCAAGGATGGATCCTTGGGGAACCCCTATGGAGACAGGTAGTTGGGGAGATATGTCATTCTGCCATACAACGGATTGTTGGCGGTCAGACAGGTAACTCTGAAACCAGTTGGTGACTGATTGTGAGAAGGACAGGTTACTGAGGACAGAGATAAGTTGTTTGTGTGGGACCATGTCAAATGCTTTAGATAGGTCTAGGAAAGTAGCAAAGGAGAGATAGCCATTGTTTTTATGCTGAAGGATAGTGTTAGTAAAAGAGAGTAAGGCAGTGGTGGTGCTATGGTTTGGTCGGAAACCATGCTGAGTATTGGAAAGGAGGTTGTTAGTAAGGAGGTAGTCTGAGACCTGAGAGTGTATGCATCACTCTAGTATTTTGGAGAGTGGAGAGAGAATAGCTATGGGGTGGTAATTGGTTTGTTCTGTGGAGGGTCCGCCTTTGTGGAGGGGAATTATATGTGATACTTTCCACAGTATGGGAACGTAACTTTCTGACAGAGATCGGTTAATCAAGATGGATAATGGGTAGGCCAGAGCATCAGCTGCGATTTGTAGGTATTCACTTGGGAGGTTGTCTGCTGCTAATTTGGTGGGTTTAAGTTTAGTTAAGAGTTTTTTTTATGTTGGAGGTAGGTACAGGAGAAAAAGAGAAGGCAGTGGGGAGATTAGTAGTTGAAGGTGTGGGTTGGAGGGGAGGGGGTTGTGTTGTTTTGCTAGTGATAGTATGGTTTGTGTGAAGTGTGTGTTGAATGAGGTAGCAATATTTTCTGAGGAGTGAGGGATGTTAGGAGGAGGGAGGGGTACTGACTTTACCTGGGTGGAGGATGGAGTTTATGGAGGACCAGAATTGTTTGGGGCTGTGATCGGAGGAGTCTAGGGCAGACTGGTAGTATTGGAATTTGTCCTGTTTTATTAGCTTTTTGACTCTATTGCATAGTTCTAGGAATTTCTGTCTAGTTGAGGGGGTCTTGGTTTTGTGCCAGTGCTCTCTGGCTTTATCCCTGTTTTTCATTTCTGACTTAGTGATTTCCTGTAGCCATGGGGAGGGTTGTGCTTTGATTCTGGAAAGTCTTATGAGGGCATGGTAATTAAGGATGCTCAGGAAGGTAGTATTAAAAAATGCAACTGAGTCATCAAGACTGAGGTACTTTAGAGGATGCCAGTTACATTCTTTGAGGGATAAGATGAATGTGAGTGGGTTAAAGTTTATTTTTTTACGTATCTGACGGTAGACAACAGGTTTAGCTTGGTATAGGTATTTTTCATTAGGAATATTGGGGAGTGATCACTGAGGCTATCTGATAAGCAGCCTGTTATATATGACTGGGGGCTCTTACTGACTAGTATGCAATCCAGGATAAATACAGGCATAAATCCCTACGTCACTCGATGGGTTGCCAACTGGCTTACTGACAGAACCCAGACTGTAAAAGTAGCTGACTCCAAATCCAGCTCCAGACAAGTGACAAGTGGAGTACCTCAGGGTTCAGTCCTGGGACCACTCTTGTTTGGCATCTACTTCTCTGAAGTACAGACCAACACTAAGGGACTCTGGCTATGACTGCAAACTGGGAGCCATTATTGAATCCCCAAATGATGTGGATACTCTACAAAAGGGCCTTACAGAAACAGATGCCTGGTGCCAGAGCCATGGTCACAAGCTTAATGCCAAGAAATGTATAGTTATCCCCTTTGGAAAAAAACATGTACCCATGAATTACCACATAGGTGGCAGGACACTAAACATCGAAAGTGTGATGAGAGACTTAGGGACACAGGTGAACAGTGGTTTCATGTTTCAATAACCACATCGCCACAACAGTCAGGAAATCCTTCTGTGTGGCACACCTCATCACTAAGGGCTTTTCATCCAGAAAAAAGGAGTTCATTGTCCCACTGTACTCATCCCTTATTAGACCCATTATAGAGTATAATGCCCCGTTTGGTATGTACCTGACAAGACATCTGCAACAGCTGGAAAGGCCACAGAAATACCTCACTAAAAGAATCACAGGCCTAAAGCAGATGCCATATGCTGACCATCTAAAAAACTCCAGCTATACTCTGTGGCATATCGTCTACTAAGAGGCGATCTCTGCTTAACATACAAGGCCATGTCAAACCCTGAGCTGTTGGACATGCTCCACTTAAAAAAATCCCAATCCCTCAGAGCCACATGCTCCAGGGATCTAAACCTTATCATCACAATGAACAAAACATGCTGGAGGGATAGGTTCCTGACCCAGAGACTCCCCATACTCTGGCATAGACTGCCCATACATGTCAAGCAGAGCGCCTCATTGGCCCTCTTCAAAAGGAACCTTGATGATTGGATGGGAGATAGGAAATTCACCACAGGGATCATGTCAGTCGCCCTGCTAGACAGGGGCCCAGAGAAGTAAATATTGTGGGAAGAAATATCCAGGGAATTGTTATGGCTAGGCTTGCATAGGCCCTAGAGCCGATAACCTAGTACCAACCTATGAACCTATGAACGTATATGTGTTAGACTCATATGTGAATTGTGCAGCTGATTAAAACTGCCAGATCACATAAGCAAACAATCTAGTAACATGCTCTCAGCAGCAAAATACTTAGGCAAATTATGTTCATGAAAATCTGATAACAGGAGAGATGTGAAAAATGGCTTGTCTGTTTAAAAATCAGTTAGAGTATGAGACAGTTTAGTTTTAGGGCACATGATCTCTGTGCAATGAACTGTAGTTTCTTTTCTTGTTGTAAAGATAGGTCAAAGTACTTGTGCATGCAAAAATAATTCAACAGTAGTACATACACACACACACACATACACAAATATATAGATTTATACATATATCTATATCTGTAGATCTGTAGAGCAAGCCTTTCATATTTTATACTGTGTTGCTCTCTTACTGAAAGTGTTCAAGGCACTCATTAAGACTTTGCATCAAGAAATCAACAGAACCTCAAATAAGGCCTTGAAAGTAATGTAGAGCAGATGCAGGTGAGAGAGAGATAGAAACACACACACACACACACACACACACACACACACACACACACACACACACACACACACACACACACACACACACACACACACACACACACACACACACACACACACACACACACACACACACACCGACAGAGACGGAGAAAGAAATAAGATGAAGTAAACTGTTTTTTAATCAATTCCATATTTATCATTTGCTACACATCCAATATCACAGTTCAAGCACAACTTATCATAATTCTGTCTGTACGATCAGGAATCATTTAAGCAGGTACACGCGTCTTAGCATTTTCACTGAGTAAGGATGATGTATGGAGAAGCTGCTACATCATCTGAAACTCGTTTCAGCCCTCCTCACTGATGCTGGTTAGTACCTATTTACACATTTGCTTATTCATTTCCTACCCCCATAAGGAACTGGACAATGAATCTCTATGTCTTTATCACTATGTGGAGAGTTTTTTTGTTTTAGTTTTTTTATACCATCCCTACTCCAATGTCCCCCTGCCACCTGATGACACCCTCCCAAAACTGTGGCTACTGCAAGGCCTCTAATGCAAGCTTTAGCTCTATATAAGAATGGTTACTGTAGCTATAATTACTCACATAAGAGTCAGAAGCTTACCTGTATTTATTGTAGTTAAGTAAATATGGCACATATGCTTAAATCATTTGTTAATTTGTGAAGGCACAATAGCACTACACGTAAGCAAGTCTTAGAAATCAAACATGATTAAGATTCAGTAGTATTAAGTTCCTTTCTTTCTCTATATATTTATTTACTTGCGTTTGATTTCAGGGAAAGTATGACTGAGCAGAAACCCCTTTTTAGCAGAGATCCAGGAAGAAAAGTTCCAAACAACAAATGATTTTTTTAAAACAGCTTATACTCAATACAACAATAAAAACGTTTGCAGTATTGTGAGACACAACACTGTATGCAGAGTACAACAGAGTACAGTTCTCAAAGTCAGGTTATGAATAATAATTAACAATGATTACTAAATTATATAACAGACAGCATGTAACAGCTGGGTTTAGAAAAAGTAACATTGCAACTAATATTTGCAGTATTGTGAGACACAACACTGTATGCAGAGTACAACAGAGTACAGTTCTCAAAGTCAGGTTATGAATAATAATTAACAATAATTACTAAATTATATAACAGACAGCATATAACAGCTGGGTTTAGAAAAAGTAACATTGCAACTAATAGAAAAAATATAACACAACCTGTTTATTAGGCATGTATGCTGTGGTTTAAGAGTGGGTAGGAAATGTGTAGTGTTTCTTGTTTTGATATATAGTTAAAGGAAATATATGCTCACATCATAGATGTATAGGATCAGTATAACAGCATATTTAAACAACACACAGAGATTAGCTAGGTCTTTGTTTACACAAAAGAGAATTTCAGTATCAGAAGACAAGTAACTTATTTCATAGTCCACTCAATATGTGTTGCAGAGTTAGAGTTCAGGTGAAACACTAGCACTTTAGGAGAAGAAGAAACAGTTTGTGAGACAGAAAACAGGAAGACCATACATGAGCGAGAGTATGAGATGTAGAGTGAAGAGAGAGAGAGGTAAATGTGAGGAAATGGGTAGAATGTTGTAGTGTTACAAAGGAAATGAGAGGAGTAATTGGGTAAATTAGACATGGGTAGAATGTCATAGTTTTACAAGGGAAATGAGAGGAGTGCGTGAGCGAATTACAAATGGGTAGAATGTCGTAGTGTTACAAGTGAAACCAGAGGAGTGCGTGAGCGAATTACAAATGGGTAGAATGTCGTAGTGTTACAAGTGAAACCAGAGGAGTGCATGGGTGAATTACAAATGAGTAGAATGTCGTAGTGTTACAAGGGAAATGAGAGGAGTGCGTGAGCGAATTAGAAATGGGTAGAATGTTGTAGTGTTAGAAAGGAAACCAGAGGAGTGCATGGGTGAATTAGAAATGGGTAGAATGTTGCAGTGTTATAAAGGAAATGAGAGGAGTACATGAGTAGAATGTCGAGTGTTACAAGGGAAATGAGAGGAGGGCGTGAGCTAAATTAAAAAAATGGGTATGTGTGTTACAAGGGAAATGAGAGGAGTACATGGGCGAATTAGATGATTGACAGTGCACAGAATAAATTAAGTAGGATAGATATGAAATTGTATTAGTGCAGTTAGATAAACCAGTGATATTAGCTATCAGATCATAGTGGAATAGTAGATATAAAGTAAAGTGACTATCCCAGTGTTAGAGAACAGCTCGGATAGAGGTGAAGCTGGGATTTAAATTGTTGAGAATTTTGACTCAGCCTTACTATAAGGGGGTTTAAATCCATAACTTTCTAACACAATGAGGGACGAGTGAATTTCTTGCTGTGCTGTGAAACGCTGTAGTAAAAGGAAGCCGTTTGCCATATGAGCGCAGAGCTTTGTCACTTGGACAGGTTTTTAGAAGGCTTTGTAGTAATAGGCATTAGTTGTGGATAATAAATAATGTGTGATAACATTCTGAATAGGAACATTGGTTATTCACAGTAACTCTGTATTGCTTTGTTTTTTTGTCGCATTTTGCTTGGCACTAAGGCACAGTTAGTCATTGTCACTTCTACTGAAATGACTTGGCATCATGCAGTAAGAGTCAAGCTGAAAAAAGGTATGTAAAAATATTACTTTGTTACTTGTTAACCTGGTAAATATTGTGTTCCTCATATCTTTATCAGTTATAAAGTCAGCTTCTAATGTTTCATACAGGCAGACAATGGAAGAGGGTAATTGTCTCTAATGCTTGGACCTGTATGGATCCTGTATTTCAGAATTTTGGGCATATCTCACTTGCACATTACAACATTCAGTGATGGTCCAAGTGATCAGATGAAGTAGTGATGTTTAGTTTCTTCATTGCAGTTTATTTCTTTGTCGGCAAACAGACACACGCAGACACAGACATGCACACTCACACACATGCACACACACACACACACACACACACACACACACACACACACACACACACACACACACACACACACACACACACACACACACACACACACACACACACACACACAGACATGCACACACATTCACTGACACATGCAAACACACACACACACACACACACACACACACACACACACACACACACACACACACACACACACACACACACACACACACACACACACACACACACACACACACATATAGACAGACATGCACACACATACACTCACACACACACACACACACACACACACACACACACACACACACACACACACACACACACACACACACACACACACACACACACACACACACACACACACTCCAGTGCTACAATAGTAGCAGCAACATTAGTGTGGTCTGTGAAGTCTGGCAGTTAGCACAGAGGATTAAGGCTATGAGCTATTAACAAGCTGCTTTACGTAGTTTAAAATTTGAATCCCTCATTCCTCACTTGTCTTTTTTGACATGTTGAACAAGTAAGTTAACTAGAGTGTTCCTGGGCTGACTCTGAAAAAAGGTTGCTGCGGATCAATATTGTAATGCAGTACAAATAAAGGAACAGGTCACTGTTTAAAGAAGAGCCAGAAATCATAAGGAATATTGCTGGAAAAAGCCAGTCTTCTCTTGTCAAACATATTGAAATTATTATTAGCGTAGGTGTCCTACAGATGATTTATTTTGGAATTATTTTGGAGTTAAGGTAGGACTGGCAGCTGAGACAGAAAATGTAATGCAGAATTTCTATGTCACAGCATGTTTCTTGCTTGCTTGCATGTATGACTGTTGCAATTGTGGTCCTAAGGGTTTTCAGATTCAAGCAGGCCTCCAAATTAAAACTATCCAAGTAAAGCTATGAAGGGCTTCAAAACTTGCTCTTCATATTTTCTGTGCATTGTAGTACACACAAAATGCATGCCAGGAAGTAAAAATACTCATTTATAAGACTCTCTCTATCCCTTCTTGTAGTCGTGTCTTTACCAGTTTTAAGTAAAAGAGAAAAATAACAAAGAATGAATTCTTAAACATCACAGAAAATGTAATTGTAGGGTTTCATGAGATATTGTATTACCACACACGTACCAAAAGAATATAACAATTAAACAGGATACTAATTAACTATATTCCAAAGCAAAAGCTGTAAAGAAAAAAAAAAACTTGTTGCACATGATGCAGCAAAGAAGTATGATGCACCTGTGAAGGTTTCACTTACCTCACCTTAACCTGTGAAGGCTTCCCTTACCTCACCTTAACCTGTGAAGGTTTCACTTACCTCACCTTAACCTGTGAAGGTTTCACTTACCTTACCTTAACTGTGAAGGCTTCACTTACCTCACCTTAACCTGTGAAGGCTTCACTTACCTCACCTTAACCTGTGAAGGCTTCACTTACCTCACCTTAACTGTGAAGGCTTCACTTACCTCACCTTAACTGTGAAGGCTTCACTTACCTCACCTTAACCTGTGAAGGTTTCACTTACCTCACCTTAACCTGTGAAGGTTTCACTTACCTCACCTTAACCTGTGAAGGCTTCACTTACCTCACCTTAACTGTGAAGGCTTCACTTACCTCACCTTAACCTGTGAAGGCTTCACTTACCTCACCTTAACTGTGAAGGTTTCATTTACCTCACCTTAACTGTGAAGGCTTCACTTACCTCACCTTAACTTGTGAAGGCTTCACTTACCTCACCTTAACCTGTGAAGGCTTCACTTACCTCACCTTAACTGTGAAGGCTTCACTTACCTCACCTTAACCTGTGAAGGCTTCACTTACCTCACCTTAACTGTGAAGGTTTCACTTACCTCACCTTAACCTGTGAAGGCTTCACTTACCTCACCTTAACTGTGAAGGTTTCACTTACCTCACCTTAACCTGTGAAGGCTTCACTTACCTCACCTTAACCTGTGAAGGCTTCACTTACCTCACCTTAACCTGTGAAGGCTTCACTTACCTCACCTTAACTGTGAAGGTTTCACTTACCTCACCTTAACTGATGCTGGGTAAAAGCAAAACAGCTCTGTCCAGATATAGCTTTGCACATAACATCACATTGCATCCCAGCAATAGTATTCATCTGCAATACAATTATTTATATACTGTCACTCAACTGGAAATGTCTGAAAAAATGGTCACGGTGTCTGTGACTGAATCCATAATGAAGTCTGAGAGCCGCATGGCCACATAGTTGGCTCAAACAGTTCTAGGCAAAAGGCTTGCTATGTAGATGACACCATTCTTCTGTTCTTATACTTAACCTCAAAGTAGTGCCTTAATTAGGCAACACTAGTGTCATACATTTAGAATGAGATTCGTGGCCTCTCACTTTCAGTTTATAAGGTCTGATTTACTATCATTTGTTTAAAAGTATCAGGAAATTATTGTATTTGCATGAATATATTTGAATTAATGTGTTTCAAAATATTGAAGTACACAAATGTCAAATGGTGAAACACCAATCCCAAAAGATCAAAAGCCAAAACACCTAAAAAAAAAGACTTATTTTTGCAAGAACCAAACCCCCAGCATACCCCCTGCTAATTATACATATTAACTCCGAGATTACGCTACAGTGGGAAAGGGTGAATTCCCTGATCTCCACTGTTCACAATCTCACATACATTTAATGCCTGCTGAAACAATCAAATGAGCTTTCATCTCTTCCGCCAGCATAAAAAATGTTTCAATGATTTTGTTGGTACAAGAATGCTACAAAACAATAAGGATCTGCAATAGTTTCTCTTACTGAAATGTAGCACCACACTTAATGGTGTGTACTTGTCCACTCAAATGTCTCCTCTCATGTATAAGAACTGCAAGAAGTAGAAATAACAGCGATTCACTAACCTGAGATAGCCAATCAAAATCCACACACAAGAGCAGAATATATAAAAAGTAATAAGAACACATTGGACCACCGTACAGAAGTGACAGGCATTTTAGATTCACAGCATAATCAAACTTAGCTCAGGACAGATTCAAATAAAGAGTCCATTTTATTAGGTGAACCAACCACTCAAATAAATGATTTATTGCAGTGTACCTGAATGCAATCTTTCAAACCTTAAGATACAGTCCTCCAAATTTGTAGATGGGAGAAATCAATACAATAATTAGGTTTATCTGTAATTCATCATCCAGACTTCCTGGTCTGTCTTCCTTCTGAATCATAGTTTAGCCAATGGTCATTTCCACTGTAAGTGAATGAAACTGTAAGCACCAAAAATTGGAATCCCTGAACTACATTCACCAAAAATAAAACAGCCAAAAAAACAAAACAAAACAGGATTTTAAGTGTTTTTTGCAGGGGGGGCTTACCCCCCCCAAGCTTATATATACCAACTCCATAGTTGCAACAACTCAAAGAAGCGAGAAATCCCCTGAAAAGGACATGAGTGCTGGCAGAACTGACAAACAGTGATTTACTGTGGAGGAACTCTAGCTGTCTGTGGATTGAACCTTGAGCAACTGAAGCATGAGAAGTCAAGTCTTCATTCACCCGTGGGTTACTTGTAACGGCTATCTGCATGAGAGGTCAGTCTTCGTTCACCCGTAGGTTACTTGTAACGGCTATCTGCATGAGAGATCAGTCTTTGTTCGCCCGTAGGTTACTTGTAGCGGCTATCTGCATGAGAGGTCAGTCTTTGTTCACCTGTAGGTTATTTGTAATGGCTATCTGCATAAGAGGTCAGTCTTCGTTCACCCGTAGGTTACTTGTAACGGCTATCTTACAATCATCACTTTCACTACACACACATGCCAAACATTACTGTACACAGGAAACACCTGCCACAGACAAAACAACCTATGAAATGGTGTAGTACCATTACACCACATTCAGACAATCCCAGTCATGTGATTAGGCTGCAAGGGCATTTTCTTAAGATTTTAAACTTTTACACAATACATTTTATGGGGTTAACTCATTAGATAGAAGTACCTGGGGCAGCATTTTCTAGCCATACATCACTGCTTCTTATGAAGGAGGAGGGTTCAGTTCTTTCTACACAAGAATTCATTGAATAGGCAAGTCATGTTAAATCATAACATTTTTTAATATCACTGTGACTTTTGCCAAAGTGTTTTTGAGGCATGTCTTGCAGCATGTTTACAGCAAAATTCTGGTTTACTTGACGTAAGCATGGTCACTTTATATTGCCATAGTAACATTTTTGGGGTAAAATTAACATTTTGGGAGGGCCCTTAAGAAGCTGTCATTATTTTATCATACCACATTAATAGCCTCACTATTTGTAACATGACCTCTGTCACACAACCTACACACTCAGCACCCATTCTGCCCTCTCCCAGTCTCCACCTTCAACATTAACCCTTTATCTCCTATGTCCAATGGCTTCTTTCTTCCCTTCGACCAATGCAGAGCTCCTTACATTAAACAGGCCTCACACAAATGAGCTTCTTTTGTTCAGTAGCACATAGAAAAATTAGTTTATAGCTACATTGTTCTTGTAAGTGCTATATCATACTAAAGCAGAAGCCACAGATATCCATTCAGTACAACTGTAGCTCATGCCTCCCTGTTCAGTCAGGTCTGTTTAAAGAATGCTATGGTCACCTCATCTCATTACTCAGCGTGATACCTGGTACACATTTCATCCTCTCATTTTCACTTATCAGCCCATCCCAGCCAAGAGCCATCCATGTAGCCAAGCACATATCAGCTAAACTATGGTTTAACAAAGCGGTAAAGGATCTTTTCTTTCTCAAATGTGTACATTCTCAATGTAAGCACACAGACTGCAGTGCAGACCACACTGATTACACATGCTAATAAAATGTCAGAAAACCTATACTGTCAGAGGACAAAACTATGGAGTGCTAATTCTTACCTCCAATAATTTTACTTGGCATGTGTATTGACAATGTCAATTCAGCCTCTGGTACAGACATGTATTGAAATTTTAGGAGGAAAAACATAATTCTTACTGTAGATAATCCCATTGTATCAGATTATTGTTATTCATTCAACTTATTAGCTGTGCAGACTGCCACACAAATGTTTGCTTTTTCTGATTGCATTTTACGAAAAATAAATAAAATTAAGGCAGGTTGCTCTATTTATCCACCCATACCTTTCACATTGGAATCCACAGTAACCACTGGGTTCCTTGCTGACTTATATTTGCCATATCTTTGAAGTCTACAGTTTTGCTGGCTGGAGCTTTTTTACAGTTGGATTAATTTACATGCTCTTTCTCAGATATCTTGATATCTTGTGTAAGGGAAACAGCACTGTTATTACTGCAGGTGACAGGTAAGTAAGCAGAGGCATTCAGGTATGATGGTTTATATGTGCCTTCTGGAATCATCTAGACATCGATAAGTATTTATCATATACATCCTCTGTGGGATCATCATTTACTGGGAAAGTCAAAGCTACATAGTTATTTTTTTTTCATTGCTACTAGTGTGTTAACTACGTCCAAGAGAACAATGCCTTGTAACATAACAGAATGCCTTCCTTTAGTCACTGTGATTATTACTCCATTAAGATCCTTTGTCTCATAGGTTCATAGGTAGGTACTAGGCTATCATCCCTAGGGCCCATACAAGCCTAGCCAAAAAATGTACCCTGGCTTTCTCCACCCAAGAAAATTATTTTCCTGTGCCCCTGTCGAGCAGAGCCACAGAAGTGATCCTCGGGGTGAATTTCCCATTTCCCATCCAATCATCAAGATTTTTCTTGAAGAGTGCTAATGAGGAGCTCTGTTTGACATAGATAGGTAGTCTGTTCCAGAGTATGGGAAGTCTCTGGGACAGGAATCTATCCCTCCAGCATGTTCTGTTTATTGTGGTGACAAGGTTAAGGTCCCTAGAGCGTGTAGCTTGGAGGGATTGGGATTTCTTTAAGTGGAGCATGTCCAACAGCTCTGGGTTTGACATAGCTTTGTATATTAGGCAGAGATCGCCCCTGAGTAGGCGATATGCGATGGAGTAAAGCTGTATTTTTTTGAGACGGTCTGCATAGGGCATCTGTTTGAGGCCAGTAATCCACTTTGTGAGGTATTTCTGTGGTCTTTTCAGTTGTTGTAGATGTCTTGTGAGGTACATACCAAAAGGGGCGTTGTACTCTATAATGGGTCTAATGATTGATGAGTAGAGGGGAACAATGACCTCTTTTTTTCTGGATGAGAATCCTTTTGTGATGAGATGAGCCACGTAGAAGGATTTCCTGACCACTGTGGCAATGTGATTATCAAAGGAGAGACTACTGTCCATCTGTGTCCCAAGGTCTCTTATCACATTTTCAGCATTAAGTAGACTACCAGCTATGTGGTTGTTCATGGGTACAGAGTTTTTACCAAAGGGGACGACCATACACTTTTTGGCATTGAGCTTCAGGCCATGGTTTTGACACCAGGTATCTGTCTCAGTGAGGCCCTTTTGTAGTTTGTCCACATCGTTAGGAGTTTCGATTATGGCTCCTAGTTTGCAGTCATCTGCAAACTTTGTTAGCCAAAGACCTTCTGTGTTGGTCTGCACTTCAGAGAAGTAGATACCAAACAGGAGAGGACCCAGGACTGAACCCTGTGTTACTCCACTTGTCACTGGTCTGATGTCGGATTTGGAATCTGCTACTTTCACAGTGTGGGTTCTGTCCATGAGCCAGCTGGCAACCCATCTTGTGATATAGGGATTTATACCTAGTTTAGTGAGCTTATCTATAATTCCAGAGTGGGGGATGGTGTCGAAAGCCTTGGCGAGATTAGATAAGCTGTGTGAACCATTTTACCCTCATCTATGGCTTTGGTGACTGCTTCAAAGAAGTCAATCAGGTTTAGGAGACATGATCTGCCTTTTACAAATCCAAACTGAGTAGGGTCCAGAGTTTGGAGATTACCAATGTCTTTCTTTATGAGTTCCATGATGATACGTTCCATGGCCTTGCAGACCAGGCTTGTCAGGCTAATGGGGCTGTAGTTCCCGGGGTCCGTCATGGCTCCCCCTTTGTGGAGTGGGATAACTGTCGCGGTGTGCCATTCAGTGGGTACAAAGCCTGAGGTGAGGCTATGATTGAACATGGTACTTAGGTAGGGTGCCAGTTTATTCTGTAGTTCATGTAGAACGCAGCCTGGGATATTGTCAGGTCCCATGGATGCTGTGTTCTTGGCTTTGGAGAGTGTGTTTTTTACCTGTGCAGCTGTGATTATAAGAACTTTGCATTCTTCCTGTATAGAGATGGGCTCTCTAGGGGGTGAGAGGGGGGTAAAGTTAGCACTGAACCTATCTGCTAGGATGTTGGCAATATCAGTTGGTTCTGTATATTTAGTGCCATTATGCTGTAACTCAGAGCAGATCTGAGTGTTCCCATTTAGATTCTTGACATAGCTATGGAATGCTTTGTGGTTGTCTGAAAAGCTTTGATTTATATAAAATGTCATGTCTAGAGTTCTGTTAATTTTTCTACTTGCACAGGCTGTTTTAAAGTAAGGGTTTTCTTTGGCTCTTCTTTTGTTTCAGCACAACATTGTCTTTTTTCTTTTTTCCCCTATATTCTCTTCTAGTAGCATCCTTTACTATGTCAGTCTGGGCTTGGTCACTCAAGCTATTTTGTTCCAAATGGTGAATTTAAATAATATCAGTCTTGCTGGTGTATCCCTACAGTAGCATGTGCAGTTAGGCAGACCTTTTGAAATTTCCAGACTGTATCCAAATATAGGAAGAGGTGCATACCTCTCAACTGCCAGATTTTTTTTGGCCTGTGCCTCACAAAATGTCAGTTTTTTGTCAAACCACTATGGCTTGAAGTTAGTAAACAGTGACAAACATTTCAGTTACAGACATCATATCCTTTGGAAAATACATAGTAACACAAAATCTGATATTTTAGCACCTTTCCAAGTTTGTAAGAGCAGTATTTAAAATGTGTCTCTATTTTTGTCCCTTTGTCCCACCTCCAAAATTTTTGGCTTTGTCCAGATTTCTTGCCAAGGGATGTTAAGAGGTATGAAGAGGGGTAATAACCAGATCTTCACGGACACATCTGTTATGGCACCACTTTTGTGTCTTGGCTACATTATGTCTGTAGCTAAACAATGCATTTGCTTTGGACCACATATTTTTCGTGCTGTACCCATGGCTTCTGTTGAGGGAACCTGCTCTCAGATGGTCTCAGATAGGTGACTGTAAACACGTGTGAGGACCATTTGCAGTAACAGCATTGTTTTGTGAGGAGGACATTGCATTTTAATGCCGACTTCAGTGATGAAACTCTTGGTCTCTATCAGCTGCTTTGCCCTGTAATGCTTCTGTTATTCAGTGGCCTGGATAGGGCAGGACAGGACCAACAGCCACTGATGTTACTTCTAGAACTGAGTATAAATGGCCCAGGCTGGTAACACATCTACCAGATCCTTTGAAATTGCAGCTATTTCAGGAACCAAATTAAGGTTTCTCCACATCTGCTGTCCACCTGATTATATAAGAAGTTTCCCAGAAGAATACAGTGACTGTCTTATCAGTTCAGGGTTATATCAACACAACTAGCTAGTCCCAAAAACCTTAAATGAGGGTTCATTTAAATTGATATTTAGTACAGATAAATGGTGACAATGAACAAAACTGCTGCTTTGAATTCTGATCCGTGAAGCTCTTACTGTCCTTGTGCTTGATAAAGTAATACAACCTGAATAATTATTATACTGGAACAACTTCATTTCTTTTTAGGTGACAAACAATGACCCAATAGCTGGCAGAAAACGATGAATATAGTGACCAAACATCCAAGGTGAATAATAAAAAGTTTAATACAAACGTAAGCGCTTTCACAGCACCAACAAGCTGCTTTATCAAACAATTTTAAAACTACAGCGGCTATACTAATATATGATTGTAGAAAAATATGTATTAATGTGTGTATGCTTAATGCCAATTAATAACCAAGTATTTTAATACGCTTTTCATTCTATTTTTCATGCACTGTATTTTATACAAATTGAGTTTCATATAAGACTGAAAAAGATGCTTTTTGAAAACTGCAGTATGCTTTCTGAAACTTGCAAGTTGCCCTCTGACCTAGTAATTGCTAGCACAGCAATATTCATGTTTATGCCTTTTGGAAATGTACTTGAGAAGCAGGTGCTTATCTGCTAGGTCAGGAACGAATGAATGAACAATGCTATATTCTGTGAATGTAATGATTTTAGACAATCAGCTCTGTTGGAAGGATGGGAACATGTGCAGCTGTAGTAACTTAGAGATAAAGGAGACAAAGGATTATTAGAGAAATGAACTGCTAGCATTGTGTTTGAATTAGCCATAGTATCTTGAATGGTAACATAACATGTATCTAACTGGGAGTAATCAAGGCCATGTTGTTTTCCTCAAAAAGTTTCACATAAAAATTGATAAATAGCAAAAATTCATGGAAAAGATGGTCAGCAGATGATGATGAAAAAGGTGGTAATCTGATACATCAGCATGGTAGGACATAACCACTTTAAGAATGTATAAAAATGAAAGTATTTCCTGTTTCTGGTTAGACAAACTCTGTATTAGCACGTTTTTGTCTCCTTGCTACAAGATTAAAGTGCCTTAACCTAAACCTACCGTGTTTTGATAATTTTTAAAGTATATTTTTCCTTTGACAGTTTGATCCTTCGAGCCGGAAAGTACCTCTCGCTCTAGGCCTAGGTCAGAATTGGGCCCGGTGGCATGCATTCATACGGAGAAGAGGCCAAATCGGCTCTTCTGCTTTGAAAGACCTCCGACTGAATTGTCGTTCAAAAGAGGCCAGCCACTGTTTCTGATCTGGGATTGGAGGACGAGTCAACGATCCGGTGGATCAACTCACGGAGGGTCAGGTAAGGAGGAATTACCTTATTTCTGTTTTAAGATCAGGGACTAATTACAGAACTGTTTTTTGTCAGGTAGATTTGCATGTGCAGATCAGGGACAGAAAAAGGGGTTACTGTTTTTGTCATAGATCAGGGAAACAGAATAGGTAGGCAGTTATTCTAGATAAACTGTCAAAAGGTATAGAACTGTGGTACCACGTGATAAAAAGGGTTACGTAACAATTTACAGCTTAGCTAAGGCAACAATGGGAAATCAGTGTACAAAAAATTACCGAGACCCGTCCCTAACTGAAGACGCGAAATATATGCAATTACAGCATGCCGACAATGTTAAGTATTATACAAAATGGGTTGTTAAGTATAAATTCAATGGTAATTTAGATAAACTTGCACTTATGAAACTTGTTAAGCAATTAAAAACAGACGCAAAAGGTCAACTAAAAAAGCAACGACAATTAGGAGTCCCTCAGGCGCATAGGTGGCTTGAGGAAGCAAATCGCAGGGAACAGAGAATAAAGAATTCAAAAACAATGTTCTTAGACAAAGAAGACAATAACTTGGTAATAGCAATGGCCCCTCCTTCGCCTCCTCTGCTTCCGTTACCAGAATATGAAGTGAGTGGACAAACTGATCCACCTCCGCTATACCCAGCTGTTCCTGCAAAATCACAACCGTTTGTCAAGGATCCTATTGAGACAAGGTCTCGAACATGTGACTTGAGGAGGGAGATTGAATTAAGTGAAATAAATAGAAAAACACAGGCTATGAGTGAAGAAGAGATATGTCCGCTCATAGAAGTACCAAATCCTCAGGCAGGACAGGCAGGACAGAATCCGACTCTTTTAGTTTATAGACCGTGGACACCGGAAGATATCTGGAAAGCCACGGAGGGAATTCCCCACCCAAAAGTGAATTTTCGAAAATTTTTAAAAGACTTACAGGGTATGAGATTAAGTTACCATTTGAAAGGAGAAAAAGTAGTTAGACAAATTGTGGGTCCAGATTGGCACATGATCAGTGGCGACTGAAATCCTTGTGACGCACAACTTAGACCACTCCCACATACTAATGCAGAACTGGATGGCAGAGTGAAAGGTCTAACAGACCGAATCTCTGAAAAGTGGAAGCCTAGGGCTGATTGGACTTGCATTAATCAGTGCATTCAACAGGAAGGTGAAACAGTTGATAGATATTATGCTAGACTGTTAGAATGTTTTAATAACCACTGCGGAATGCAGATACCAGAAAACCAGACACAAGATTCCTCATATAAACAACAGTTAAAGAATGCATTCTTGAAGGGTAGTATAACTTCCATTAGCAGCTTTATTACAAAGCACATGGTAGATCATCGTACAAGTAGATTACAGCCATTACTTGAATATGCTAGACATGCAGAGAGACATTTTAATAGTAAAAAGAAAAAAACTCAAGTATTTTCGGCAGAAGATGGGTCAGAAGTGTTTGTAGTACAAACTGGGAAAAAGGGTAAGAAAAATGCCCAGGGAAATAAACAATCTGACAAGCGATCAAAAGATTTTAAAGAAAGAAAAAAAAGGTGAATGTTTTAAGTGCGGAAAAAAAGGACATTTAGCAAGGGATTGCAGGCTAAATAAGAAGGTGACTACAGAAAATAAGGAAGGAATCACTGAATAAAAATAAGCAGAAAAAGACAAGTGCAAATATGATAGCAGGAGTAGAGGACGTGACAAAAGGGGTAGAGGATGTATATGAATTCGCAGACATCGAAGAAGATGAAATTTTGGACTTAGCTTTATTGAGCTTAGAGCTTTACTTAGCAGACACAAAACCGGAAGTGACGCTTCTGGTAGAGGGGAGAGAAGTCAAATTTTTGTGTGACTCAGGGGCTTCACGGACCCTGATACATCCTTCCAAGTTACCAGAAGATTCAGAATCACCAGATTATATACTAGTGAAGGCAGCTAATGGACAGCTGTATCGGGAGCCACTCTCCCATGACATAGCAATAACAGACCCCATTTCAGGGATGACCCAGAGAAGTAAAATTGTGGTTTCTGCAAAATGCCCAGTAAACCTTTTGGGTAGAGACTTAATGCAGATATTTGGCATAGCCGTAGTTCCAACCATGCAGGGTATGGAAGCACAGCGAAAAATGGATACTTTTGTAGTGCGACCGGAGGGTGAGACATATTATTGGTACAGCCAGGACTTAGTTACGACTGGTCTAGGGGCAGTAACCAAAGAACTGATAAACGTAGCCATCAGTAAGTCCCCCTCCCTCGACAGTGACAAACAGCATTTGTTGCATTGTACTCTGTATTACTGTAATAGACCAGGACCTGATAAAGATTATGAACAGGAATTGTTTCAAAACCATGCAAACAGACTAGTGTTACAAAATCTGTACTGGGATGCAGAGGGAAACAGTGTAGTAAGCTGTTCATTGCCCCAGGAATTTTTAGCACTTTACAAATCTAATCGATTGCCACATGTTAGCTTAACTAAGAATAAAAATTTGAAATGGGCAGACTTAGGTGAAAAAGTCACAAGGTGGGAAAAGCAGACAGAATTAGAGCTCTCCGAACAAGGAGTACAGAAACAGAAATTGAATTGGATTACACAGACACACCTAGCTGTGCACTCACAGGCTAGTGAGGATAACTGAGTATTACTGTTATTGGAGGAAGAGAAAAAGCCTTGCGAGACATACCAGACATTCTCTGGTCAGCAGGGAAATCAGATGTAGGACTTTTATGAACAGCAGGACCAGTTACCATAACGCCAAAGTCAGCATTTAGACCCCAGAAAAGACAGTATCCCTTAAAAAAGGATGTAGAGGTAGGAATCAAGCCTATTATAGCAGCCTTACTTAAGAAAGGAGTCTTAATAGAATCCCCTGATTCACCATGTAATACACCCTTATTTCCTGTCAGGAAAGCAAACGGGGAATGGCGTATGGTCCAAGATTTACAAGCTGTGAATAATGCAGTTATACCCAGGGCACCGACAGTGCCAGAACCACATACCTTACTGAATGATTTAAAGCCAGAGCAAAAATATTTTTCTGTGGTAAATATTAGTAATGCATTTTTCTCAATACTGATACACCCTGACAGCCAATATTGGTTTGCATTTACATTTCAGGAAAAGCGGTATACATACTCAAGATTACCACAGGGATATTGTGAAAGTCCAACAATATTTGCACAAGAAATGGCAAGCAACCTGGCGGGATTCATCCCACCGAAAGGTAGTCAGATTTTACTTTATGTAGATGATATTCTGCTGGCAGCCCCCACCCAGCAAGAATGCAAAGAGGACACGATAGCTTTATTACAGCTTTTAGCTACTCAAGGTCACAAAGTAAACAAGGACAAGCTACAACTTTGGAAAAAACAAGTTAAGTACTTGGGATATGTAATATCCAAGGAGGGTAGAATATTAGACAAAGATAAAAAAACAGCAATATTACAGGCACCTAGACCAACTACCAAGAAGGAAATGATGTCCTTCCTGGGAACTACTAATGTTTGTCGGAGCTGGATACCAAATTATGCTTTAGAATCTGCTCCACTGGCCAATTTAATATTCAAAAAGCCAATGGCAGCACAGGATTTATTACAATGGACACCTGAAGCAGAAGCAGCTTTCTGCAAGCTGAAACAACTGATAGCATCATCTTTAGTTTTAAGATTACCAAACTATCATAAGCAATTTATTCAAACTGTAGACTGTAAGCAGGGTTATATGACATCAGTATTGACACAGCAACATGGGGACAAGCAACGCCCCATAGCTTACTACTCATCACAGTTAGACCCAGTGGCGCGGTCCCTGCCCCACTGTGTACAAGCAGTGGTTGCAGCTGCAATGGCAGTGCAGGCTTCGGCCTCAGTAGTGTTATTCCACCCTCTCACATTGAGAGTGCCTCATGCAGTCGCAATTATTTTACTGCAAGAAAAAGTAGCATATCTTTCTCCTGCTAGACATCTTTCCTGTATGACTATACTGATGAGCCAACCTCATATGACAATTGAACGATGCACAACTTTGAATCCATCAACCTTGCTCCCAACCCCTGCAGGTGGCAAACCGCACTTCTGCCTGCAGGAAATTGAGCAAAAGACATTACCTAGACAAGACCTTACGGATGTTCCCTTGGATGATGCCGAGGTAACATACTATGTGGACGGCTCGTGTAGAAGGGGTCCTGCAGGACAGATTCTAGTGGGGTATGCAGTCATTTCTGATACTGAAACTTTAAAAGCAAAATCTTTACCACACAATTTATCTGCACAAGTGGCAGAGTTGATTGCCTTGACAAGGGCATGTACCTTAGCAAAAGGTAAGAAAGTGAACATTTATACTGACAGTCAGTATGCTTTTTCTACTGCACATGTTTTTGCACAGCAGTGGAAAAATAGAAAAATGATAATATCTACTGGTAAACCAATTAATCATGCTCAATTTATTTTAGATCTATTAGATTCTATTCAGTTACCTAAAAAAGTAGCTATTTGCAAATGCGTAGCTCATACGAAGCAGTAAGATAGGATTTCAAAAGGTAATGCATGGGCTGATACAGCTGCAAAGCAGGCAGCTTCAGCCACAAAAACTTTTCTTTTGAGTGAGGAATTACAACCCTCTGAGACTTTAGATTTAGAAATGTTAAAAACAATGCAGACACTTACTACAAATGTAGAAAAACAAAAGTGGATAAAACGAGGAGCAATCCTTGAAAAGGGACTGTACATCTCCAAGGAAAACAAACCAATTTTGCCATCTAATTTGTTTAGATATGCAGTGTTGTTGAGGCATGGGCAGAGCCATGTCTCAACAGGGGGGATGGTACAGTTAGTGACTCGAGTGTTTACAACCTATGGATTTACAAATTATACAAAAAATTTCTGTGCAGCATGCCATGTTTGTAACAAGCGTCACGCACAAGGGGCATTAAAGCCTAAGCAAGGGAGTTTCCCTACACCACCGTATCCGTTTCATACTATTTGTATGGATTTCATAGAATTGAATAAATGCGAGAATAAAAAGTATTGCCTTATCATTATAGATATGTTTTTCAAATGGGTAGAAGCTTTTCTGACTAGAAATCCAGATGCAGCTACTGTTGCAAAGATCCTTGTTAAAGAAATTATACCCAGATTTGGCATACTGGAAAAGATTTATAGTGATAACGGTACACATTTCGTGAACCAAACAGTACAGCAACTTAGTCGTTATTTTGGGATATCGTTAAAGAATCACTGTGCTTACCACCCCCAATCTGCAGGGTTAGTAGAGAGGCATAATGGGGTGTTGAAGAACAAGCTTAGGAAGCTGATGACTGAGACACAGAAGAACTGGGTGCACTGTTTGCCTTTAGCACTGTTGAGCATGAGAACTGTCTCAAATGCAAAGGGATTAACTCCTTTTGAAACTTTGGGAGGGCATATTATACACCTCAGTGGAAACCTCTCATGTCTGCAGAGCAGGAGGCTGACAGTTCACTTGCAGGGTATATGAGGTGATTTTTGAATGACAAACTTTTGCAGTTAAATTTTGTTTCAGATAAAGAACAACCGAAATCGGAAGCACCAGTAGCCCCAGGCACCTGGGTCTGGGTAAAGATTGTGAAACAAAAGAATTGGAGTTCGCCAAAGTGGGAAGGACCGTACCAGGTACTTCTGTCGACACCCACTGCAGTCAAGATCGCAGAGCGAGCTTCCTGGATTCATTTGATGCACTGTAAACTGGTTAAGAACTTTGAATTGGACAAAAACTTTGTTACTGTTGTACAACAAGAACAAAATGGCCAGGTACAGAGTGAATAGAGACATTGAGCAACCTCAGAAAACTTGTATGATCATTTTAATTGCTATGCTAATCACACTGTTCTTTTTGTTGTGGCCACTCCTTTTTCCTGCTACAAAAGTTGAACTGATTAGACGTGATGGGCCAAACATAGACTGGCATCCGAACTTTAACACTTATCAGGCAATTACACGTGTGTACGCTGAGACTTTTAATGTTTCAAACTGCTGGGTCTGTATGGCCATACCAACAGCATACGGGGGTTTATTGATGACTGCTATCCCCCTAGGGGTCAATGAGACCTGGGAAAATCTGGTCTTTGACACAGTTGCTATTAAAGCACATGATAAAGTAGCACTGTATTTGCCTGTGACACAAAAAGGAATTGTATGTTTTTACAAAAATGACACCATCCAAGTGGGATGGAGTAAGTGTAATGTTACAGTACAGTATAAATGTTATAGAAAACCAAATGATTTGAGTGGATCTTGTAGTACAGATTATGACTCATTTTTGAAATCTATGCATAAGACTCTTAATCAGGTACAACGCAATCCTGTACTTTTTAAACAGTTATCTGTAATAGATAGGAAAATGTTTCATGCAGGGCAGTCATTTCATAACAAAGTAACAACTAAGGTAGAGGACTGTTATTTTGTGTGTGGTAAAAAAGCATATAAATGGTTACCTGAGAATTGGTCTGGCAATTTAAAACCTAATAAAGATCCAACTAGATGTTCTTCATATCGGCCCATCTCATTACTTAATGTTGATTATAAAATGTTTATGAGTATCTTTGCTGATAGATTGAAGACAATCATTCCCGGCATTATAGATATAGATCAGACAGGCTTCATTGTAAATAGAAATACTTTTGATAATATAAGAATAACTTTAACATTAATAGATTTTGCAAATAGGAAAAAGAAAGATTTAACACTTATTAGTCTTGATATAAGTTCAGCATTTGATTCAGTAAGTTGGGACTATCTGTTTACCTTAATGAAGTGCACAAACTTCTCAGATGCATTTGTAAATCTAATTGAGCATTTATACAAAGGAACGTTGGCTTATATTAAGGTAGGAACATATGTTTCACAAAAAATACCCATTCTTAAAGGTACAAAACAAGGATGTCCACTTTCTCCACTATTATTCACTTTAGTAATGGAGCCTTGGGCTAATTTGATCAGAAACAGCACTGACATAGAGGGTTTTGAAATAGATGAAAATACAACATCCAAAATTCAACTTTTTGCAGATGATGTTCTAATTACATCAACAGGATCTAATTCTTCTATGCAGTCTCTATTTGATAACATGATGAATTTTAAAAGTATTTCTGGTTTAATATTCAATGAAGAAAAAACTAAAATACTACCTATATATACACGAAAAATATTCTCATTAGTGATTTTACTAAATATGTACCCAATTCAGGTCAGATAACTTATTTAGGTATAATACTATCTAAAGATATTAAATCTATTATATATAATAATTATAATACCTGTTTTCTTAATATACAAAATCTCTTTAATACCTGGTGTAATATGTTTTTACTATGGAGGAGAGACTTACAATTATTAAAATGATAATATTCCCCAAGATTTTATACTTAATACAATCAATAATACTTCTACCTACAAAAATAATTATCAAGAAACTGAATACACTAATGTTAAAATTCCTATGGGCACCTAATAGACCTAGGATTGCATTAAAGAAACATACTAATAGCTGGTCTCAAGGGGGTATTTCTTTTCCAGACTTTAATTTATATACTATCTCTTCTATTGTAAAAGTTATTACTTTATTAATAGATCAGTCATATGTCACAAAATGGAAAGATTATTGGGAGCTAATTAGTATGCACTTCATGAAAATCTCCTTAACACATAAAATATGATTGTAAATAACTCCATGTTATGGTTACTAAAGGAATTTTGTACTTCACCTATTACACCTAAACATATGGTTTGTTACCCATTAAATATTATTATTAGTTATCGTAACTTTATATTCATGCACCCTAAGTATAGGGAATGGAATTTTATTGTATTCCTATAATGTATACTCAGGGTATGCTTTTGTCATCTACTTCTGAAGGAACTCATTTAGCTATAGATAATGATCTAAAGTACTGGTATCAGTTGATATCTGATAATAAAGTTAAAAATCTAGATTTCTTAAAACAAGAATTTGATCTAAGAGAAACTTGCTGGTTAGAGGTTCAGACCTTTAGACAACATCTCATTAATAAAATAGATCTAATGTCTATAACAGTTAAAGAATCTATTCCAACACTGATTGATTACTTGATATTAAATTTACAACATAAAGTTTCTGATAAAGGTAAACTTTCATACATACATAAAATTATCAGACAAGAAACTTTTTACAGTGTAGATTCATACTGGAATTATTTCACTTCTATTAATGGGGACCCACCAAATCAACAAGATAAACAATATATATTGGAATCTGCTTATATAACTATGTCTTCCATTGTCTGGAGACTTTATACATGGAAATTTTTACATAGATCTTTTATACACCTTTGATGATGAATAAAATAAATAATAAAGATAATTTATGTAAGAGATGTAATGTAGAAATTAATGCTGACTGGGCTCATATGTTTTATGACTGTATAAAATTGAAAGAATACTGGAAGTCAATTAATGAATTTTTGCAGGCTCTTTTACAGATAATTTCATTATTTCTAAATCTCTTATATTATTCAACACACCTGTACCTCAAAGTGTTAAAAAGGTTAAGTTTCCCTTGTTATGGTCTATTCTAGCAGTGGCTAGGAAAATAATAACTAGAAATTGGATTTCAGATACATCTCCTTCGTTCAATGAATTTAAAAATGTTATGAATATAGTGTGCCATATGGAAATAAACACAATTAGGACAAGAACAAATAGAAAAGCATCTTATTATATTGTATGGGATAATTTACAAAATTTGTTAAAAAAATTTTAATTTCAATAGCATGGTATTTTAGTTTAATTAATTGATCTGATTGTAGTGGATGTCTTTGTAAATACTTTAGTTGTTTTGTTGAATATTATAATAATACCTATTTTTAATTACTTGTATAAAATTGTTATGATATTTCTCTTATATGTTAAAACAATAAACCTGTTTTGAAAAAAAAAAAAAGAATTGGTCTGGCAGTTGTTTTTTGGGGTACCTGGTTCCGGCCATCTGACACACTGCAATTTTGCCTCAGGGAAATATTCAAAATACCCGAGATGTGACCAAAAAGACTGTTAAGAAACCTGAAAATCCAGTGGGATGGATCGAAGCGGGCTGAAATGACCATCGTGATGTGGGAACCAAACTTGCGCACATGGACTTGAGTGATGCTGTCATATCCTGGGCAGGTATATTACCTGCATATGGTACAGTTAAATCAATATGAGAGCTGCGAAAACTGTCAAAACTTCTCGAAGTAATGAGTAATGCGACTTTTTCTGCTCTTAAACTGATAACTGATGAACTGAATGCCAGGAGAACTGTAGTGCTCCAAAACCGAATGGCTCTTGACTTCACCCTAGTGGCGAGGGGTGGGACTTGCGCTTTAATCAAAGAAGAATGCTGTGCATTTATTCCTGACCATCTGCATAAAATTAATGATCATCTCGAGGTGATTCAGCAAGTGTCAGCCATGACCAAGCCAGGCCCAAACCCCCTGACAGACTTTTTCCAGAATGTATTTGGGGGGTGGGGTTCCATTTTTATGAACATATTGATTGCCATTGGGGTAGGATTACTCCTAATAGGAGTTTGTGTTTGTTGTGGAATCCCCTGCATGAAGAGATTAATCAAAGAATTCATATATATATCCATATCTGAGACTATGTATCAAAGTACTGAATTTAAAGAGCTGCCAGAA
This sequence comes from Protopterus annectens, assembly GCF_019279795.1. NCBI lineage: Eukaryota > Metazoa > Chordata > Ceratodontiformes > Protopteridae > Protopterus > Protopterus annectens. The sequence goes on along the minus strand of NC_056749.1, from coordinate 778,851,735 downwards.
TGCGAAACAATTTCATAAAAGTTTAAACTGAATGACTTTCTTAACTGCAAATCCTGAGTGGAAGAGGTTAGGAAAAGAAGCAAACCTTTTATTCTTTTTTGAAAATAGAATAAAAAAGTATTAACAGGAGGGAAATGTTAGAAGAATATGTATTAATGTGTGTATGCTTAATGCCAATTAATAGCCAAGTATTTTAATACGCTTTTCATTCTATTTTTCATGCACTGTATTTTATACAAACTGAGTTTCATATAAGACTGAAAAAGATGCTTTTTGAAAACTGCAGTATGCTTTCTGAAACTTGCAAGTTGCCCTCTGACCTAGTAATTGCTAGCACAGCAATATTCATGTTTATGCCTTTTGGAAATGTATTTGAGAAGCAGGTGCTTATCTGCTAGGTCAGGAACGAATGAATGAATAATGCTATATTCTGTAAATGTAATGATTTTAGACAATCTGCTCTGTTGGAAGGATGGGAACATGTGCAGCTGTAGTAACTTAGAGATAAAGCAGACAAAGGATTATTAGAGAAATGAACTGCTAGCATTGTGCTTGAATTAGCCATAGTACCTTGAATGGTAACATAACATGTATCTAACTGGGAGTAATCAAGGCCATGTTGTTTTCCTCAAAAAGTTTCACATAAAAATTGATAAATAGCAAAAATTCATGGAAAAGATGGTCAGCAGATGATGATAAAAAAGGTGGTAATCTGATACGTCAGCATGGTAGGACATAACCAGTTTAAGAATGTATAAAAATTAAAGTATTTCCTGTTTCTGGTTAGACAAACTCTGTATTAGCACGTTTTTGTCTCCTTGCTGCAAGATTAAAGTGCCTTAACCTAAACCTACCGTGTTTTGATAATTTTTAAAGTATATTTTTCCTTTGACAATGATACACCAACCTATTACAGCACGTTGCTTCAACAACCAGCTGATTAAATTGCCAGATACAAATAAAAATACTTCATACATAAAATAATAACAAGAAAATAAAAAGCATACTAAACCATAATATAAATAAAACTAAATAGTTCATAAAACATATACATATTTATACTAATGAAAATGTGTGCACCAATAAAACATATACATGTACGCCCAAACAGCTGACTAGAGAAGTCCATTACTTCAGGCATCTGGACGCCAACAATGGTCTAAGAGGAACATTATCCTTCAGCTTCCTCTTAGACCGTTATATTTTTATTTGTATCTGGCACTTTAATCAGCTGGTTGTTGAGGCAGCATGCTGTGATAGGTTGACATATCATATATTAGTATAGCCATTGTAGTTTTAAAATTGTCTGACGAAGCGGCTTGTTGGTGCCGAGAAAGTGCTTACGTTTGTATTAAACTTTTTATTATTCACCTTGGAAGTTTGGTCATTATATTCATCATTTTCTGCCAGCTAATGGGTCATTGTTTTTCATTTTGTGTTTTTTTGCCATGTTTGGGTTGGTTGGATTCTTTTTAGGTGACGGTGAAACTCTTTTAGAAGTGTGAGAATTGAAATGGCAGCTGCTTCTGAATGCTGAAGCTTCCCCAGGTATTAATGAAAACCTGAATATTGATTATGATATTATATGTGCTTTGCGATGGCACAGGTCAAGTGAACTCCACCTACTACATTACACATCTGTTTATTTATAATGTTTTATTTTGCTACATTGCTTATACATGATGCTATGTGTGGTATTAGTTATTATAGAATGCTGTGTATGGTATTAGTTATTATATAATGCTGTGTGTGGTATTAGTTATTATATAATGCCGTGTATGGTATTAGTTATAATAGAATGCTGTGTATTTTATTAGTTACTATAGAATGCTGTGTATGTTGCTAACATTTCTCTGTGACATTCTCCCTTCCTCTTACAGCATTGCTTTAGACAATTATGTAGCCAACTTTCAGTATTGACAAATGTTTTTTGATTTGTTGCTGCTCCTGGCAACTTTATTTTTCCCCCTCCTCACCACAAGGTGCCCAGACTGATGGGTCAACTACCTGTACCCAATCAACTCACTCACTCTACAAGAGCATGTGCTGGGCATCCCTAGGCTAGGGGTCAACTTCACAGTTAATTTGTTCCTGTCTAGGAAGTCTTAACAGCTCATCTATTCTCCCATTAGTGAAAGTCAGGTGGTAAGGAATGGGTTAGCTTGTTGGTCCCACAGATCAGCCTATCCCCTAGGATTCCTGAAGACTTGCTATACCTGCCTGGTCAGGGCAGGAGGTATGCATGCACAGACACATACCTCATATTTCAAAGCAAGAAAGTCCCTGTGTTATGCAGTGTGAATCAAGGATGCTACTACAAACAGGCAAGACACTCGGTCACTGATAGGTTTCACCAGTGTTGTAGACTTAGCACTAGCAGCCTCCATCCTCCCCATGAGGATCTGTAGATCAGCCAACTGGCATTAGCCAATCAGGATCATCCTTCTCTACTACATGCTTTGGATGCCCAGCCAATCAGTATCATCTTCCTCCATCATATCATTCAGATGCCCATGCCAATAACTGAACATGGGTCATCTGCAGTAGCTGCCTTTTTTCATTTTCACTAAAAACTTAAGTGAAATACCTGTTCTGTAAGACTGCTCAGTATTCTCAAAGGAAGATTAGCAAATGGCATCAGTAAAAACAACTTGCACAAGAAGGTTTAGTCCTTTTTATAAGAGACAATGCCAAAACAGCTCCAGAGAATAACATTGTATCAAATAATATGACCTAAAAGGATTTATCTTTCAATTCCTAAAGACCTGTGGGGAGAACTGGTAAAATCACTATTTAATCATTGTCCTACAAGTCTGATCTCAGCTCTATGAACAATTAAATAATCTGTGATGGGAAATCTCTGGAAGTCACCAAAACAGTGGACTTAAGCCAACTTGGTTTAATTATACTGAAATCATGATGGAAAAAAATCTAACATAGTAATTTTATTTGGGTAGTAATCAAGGAAGGATCAGAAAGGTGATGTGGGTCAGGTCTACATAAATGTAAGTAATGTATTTGACACTACAGCTCACAGCTAGCCAGTGGGCAAATGCACAGACTTAACATAAGTCCCAAAGTAGTGACATTACAAAATGTCTGCTGGACAAATTATATCAGAAAAGGAGCCAGTCAGATGAAAGAGCTGTAATGACTGGAGCAACACATTTTCTATACGTTTTAAGTCATATTACAAAATGTCTGAAAGAAAATGTTTGCTTGCTGATACCTTAATATTATGCAAAGGGGCTGATTGTCATTAAGGTTGGGAGTGAATGAGAAAAGGATTAACAATTATGGAAGATTAAATGTAAAAAATGAAAAAATATATGCACATGGAAGCAAAAACTGCAAAAGGAATCCAGAACTGGCAGGGAAGAAGGAACTGCAAATGTGATAAGGGACCCACATTTGTCATGCTTGATGAAAAAGTATAAGGAAGCAATGGTGGTGAATCACACAGAAGGTAGGTGTAATATTGGGGTGCAGAGGAAGAGGCATTCCCATTAAAAACAATAAGCGATTTAACTGCTTTACAGGAAGACGTTGAAAACATGATGCAGTGCTCTTTTTAAAACTTCACTGGCATTTCAATAAAAGGAAGAAATTTAATAATTCTTCCTATTTCACTGTGTATTTAACAATGATTAACTCACATTTGAAGATGAAAGGTTATTGTTAAATGTATGTCATCCTAAAATAATGAAATTTAAAATACGAATACGAAAACATTAACTAAATCTAACTCAAATTAGCAATCTACCGTGTATACAAAGTGTGTAATTTGTTTTTTTAAAGACTCAAGATTATCTGAAGTAATAAAATAAAAAAATAAATAACTTGAAATAGCCCACACAATTTAAACATTTATAATGTCACCAAGAAATGCTAATATATTTTTCTACTATTAAGGCAATTTACATCAAATTCTGCAGTACTCTTTACAGTTAAAAAAAAAATGAATCATCACAAAGGCACAGAGTGGATAGAAACAGTTCAATGAAGACAGCAAAATAGTACATAGAGTTTAGAGAAACAATAAACAGAGAGAAAGAATCGAATACCTTAGTAAGTGTCATCATCACAAAGCAGGGAACAGGATAGAGAATGGCAACGCAGTCTAGTAGAGATAATCTTTTGAAACAGAAAGTTAAGAGAACAAAATAACACACAATAAAATTACAAGCCAAAAAACACGGCATGTCATAAGGCACACATAAATGGTAGCAGACAACTCATAGAGCTTCCTTGGCAAGGTAGCAAGCTGAAAATCAATAAAATAATTCCAAAATGTGTGGGGTACACACACAAGGTAGCTGTTTAGAGAATGATAACATATAAACAATGTTGCTTTTGTAGTTTTAGCAGCTTATCAGATAAGGAGGGATATTGACTGTGTGCTGCCTGAAACTGATCCCTTAACAGTCACTATGCTCCACATTTCTGTAATAGTAATTCCGAATGTTTTCATTTACAGAGTTAACTAGAAGTGTAATGAATGCAATTATTTAAAAGAAAAATGATCCATATAAATTTGGTCATGTCTATTAGTTATTGTACCAATGTGAAGGGCCACCTAAGCCTTTAATTTGTTGAGTACATTATTCATGGGTTATGGAGATGTGGGAGGGGGGTCTTAGAAAAACTGTAATCTGAAATGCACCTCAGTCATAAATCTGGTAGCCATAGGCTACTATTCTCCAAATTAAACATTTTTCCCATGTACACTGCTGCAGTATTGCCATTTAAGTGTGTATCAATACACCAGGACACAAATCAGTTCTCCAAACCAAATTGTAGTCCACCCCTCAGACAGCAGAGAATGACCTGTTATCCTTAATCAGTCCATGGGTTTTCAATTCTTATTAGAATGAGAGAGAGACCGAATGTTCAATGCTAAATACTGACTTATTTTCTTGAATTTGCTACACTGTTAAAATTGTGACTGTGTGGTCTGCATTAACCCTGTTTTTTATTAATCCTTCTGTTTGTACTTTTGGGGTACAGTACATGTGAGTTAGCAAATTTACCATAGACGTAACCCATTTGTTTCTTAAATGGTATTGTAGCTTATCCATTTCTAATTCATGGAAACAGCTGTTGGCTATACTTGTTAGTATCTATAAACAAAATGTGATGCAGCTTAGACAATGCTAATCTTCGATAATGGGGCTGATCCAGGCTAATAGGCCTGTGTGGAAGCCTGACTATCTTGGAAATGAAACATTGATATTAAGGCCAGTAGAACAAAGTGGTTATAATGAGTGTCAGTGTATTTTTCACTTAAATAACCATATATCGGTTCTTTTTGCAAAGTGAAGAAGACATCTGACAGCAAATAAAAGTCACAGTAGAGACTTATAGAGATAAATACAAAGTGTGAAACCACGATAGTCCTGTTTATAGAATTTATGGACCCCATGTAATGATGCAGCACAAACTGAATAGTTGATTATTTATTATTTATTTTACATTTTTGACTGTACAAGTCTGGTTGAGTACAAAGGCCTCTTTTCAGCAGAGGTCCAGAGAGAGAAGTTCCAGCACATGCAGTACAATCCAATTCTTTTAAGTTATACAATATCAGCAATGTCAGGAAGAATACAATTAAAATAAATTTCATTTTTATTAACATTATCATTTTTTAATAAATTGTCAAATAATTCCTATTAAATTTAGTTTTTATTAACATTGTGGACATAATACTAGTAACAGTATTCCTTAATATTGATACGCAGTAAATATTTATGTGCAGTAGATATAAATGTGATCAAAACTAGTAAACAAATGCTGAAGGAAAGAATATTTTAAATTAATTGATGCAATGCAAGTTAAGCAATGAACATAACACATCAACAATATCTATAAACGTACATGACTTTTAAGTTTAAATGGTTAATCTGTTGAGATTACCAAAAGTAGCAAGTATTTTTTTGCAGAAGGAGCATAGTCAACGATTCCTTATAATATGAGAATATAAGGCATTGTTGGGAGATGTCAGCAAACGATTCCTTATAATATGAGAATATAAGGCATTGTTGGGAGATGTCAGCAAATGATTCCTTATAATATGAGAATATAAGGCGTTGTTGGGAGATGTCAGCAAACGATTCCTTATAATATAAGACTATAAGGCATTGTTGGGAGATGTCAGCAAACAATTCCATATAATATGAGAATATAAGGCGTTGTTGGGAGATGTCATCAAATGATTCCTTATAATATGAGAATATAAGGGACTGGGAGATGTCAGCAAACAATTCCTTATAATATGAGAATATAAGGCATTGTTGGGAGATGTCAGCAAATGATTCCTTATAATATAAGAATATAAGGCGTTGTTGGGAGATGTCAGCAAACAATTCCATATAATATGAGAATATAAGGCGTTGTTGGGAGATGTCATCAAATGATTCCTTATAATATGAGAATGTAAGGGATTGGGAGATGTCAGCAAACAATTCCTTATAATATGAGAATATAAGGCATTGTTGGGAGATGTCAGCAAACGATTCCTTATAATATGAGATTATAAGGCATTGTTGGGAGATGTCAGCAAACGATTCCTTATAATATGAGAATATAAGGCGTTGTTGGGAGATGTCAGCAAATGATTCCTTATAATATGAGAATATAAGGCGTTGTTGGGAGATGTCAGCAAACGATTCCTTATAATATGAAAATATAAGGTATTGTTGGGAGATGTCAGCAGTCACATGTTTCTTATGGTTCAATTTAACAAATAAGATAGAAGAGAAGGAAGAGTCAGTTGGGTAACGACTGATAATTTGAAAGAAAATTCATTGGATAATCTGTTTTTACACGCAACTTCTTCCAGAAAACAAAATAAAGATAGAACAGGATTTCAACTCAGATAAGAAGAAGTAAACAAAAACATAGAAAGAAACAACTATAGCAGAACCATTTAGCCAGAGGAATAAAAGTATAAGAAAGATACAAAGACACAATAGACAAGTAATTCACAGGCCATTATGTTGCCAAATAAAATTGATCAGTTATAAGTTAGAAATAAGGAAGAGTTGTTGCTCTTCACTGGATTAATCATAACTGTTAGAAAATAAAAACAGAAATGTAGAGGGGAGGAAACTTGTGGGGTTTCTTTAAAAAATAGCAAATGATAATTTGTTTCAAACATCATGCGCTAAGATATTGTTGGTAAACAACATTTTCAGGGAATGTTGAGAAAGAAACTGGTTGAGAAAGACAGATGTTAATAGGAAAAAGCTCACATCATGAGTCAAAAAGATGAAGTGAAAAAATATTTTCTAGTGATATTTTAGGCAGTTTAACAAATCATATGCAAGCACACACAATAAGTTTGGAAGTATTCATAGATAATGGAGAAATAAAAAAATGTCTAAGAAAATTCAAAGAATAGCAAAATTGTTAAAATGAATCAATCAAGAAGAGAAAAGAAGGAAAAGTGGACAAAGGAAAGTATTTCATCTGAATATAGCAAGGAAAGTAAGAAAGAAGAACAATGTCGAAAAAGAAAAAAATCTTATGGAACATGCTTCTGGGGAAAGTGTGAAACTAGAATGATGTAGTAATATAAACAAAAGATATTTGACTTTAATTATTGACTTAACTACTAGTGTCATTCTAAAGGGATCCAGTATGTATCAGCCTGAAATTAAATGGTTGAGAAACCTGGCTACTTCGCTAGGGATGGTCTGCATCTCTCTCCTTGTGGCCTCCATATACTGGCTATGAATTTTTCCCCATAGTACCTTTGTTTACGCAATGCTGTTCTCCTCAAATTACCCATGTAGCTAACTGAGTACTGCTCAGTGCTCGAAGGCTAAATAAAATGTTGTACTCCTTACAGGTATGCCTAGCCCTAGAACATATTAGTAATTGCATAGTCACTGAAACATGGTTTCAGAAGAGTGAAAGTGCCCCTGCAGTGCAAGGTTTTATTGCCTACAGCTCTTTCAGACCTCAGGCTGAACTGAATGTTGTAGCTGATGGGGTATATCTGTGTTCCTAAGAAACCATTTAACCTTCAGACTTATAATGCATAACAACCACCTCACAGACTTATAATGCATAACAACGACCTCACAGACTTATAATGCATAACAACGACCTCACAGACTTATAATGCATGACAATGTCCTCACAGACTTATAATGCATGATAATGACCTCACAGACATATAATGTGTGGCAATGACTTCACTGACTTATAATGCATGACAATGACCTCACAGACTTATAATGCATGACAATGACCTCAATCTCCTCTGCATTCTTCTTACGATAAACAAAACCCAGTACTACATTGCAGCCAACAACTCTACCTCCTATATGGCACCAGCACACCATGAGGTGTATTTTATCACGATGACATCCTTCACCTATTCCCAAATTAACAGGGGAACTTGCACCACTACAAATGACTACGTGCAGAGATTTCTGAATTTCATTAATATAAATTCCTTGAAATGACTAGTCCAAATCCCACTGAGCTAATCGGAGGAAGGGCTCTGAGATAACGAATCTGAGATATATAACATTAAGTATCGTGTTTTTTGATTATTTCTGAGTTATTTATAGCACTTTTATTTTACTCACTGTGTGTGAGGTATTAAGTAGAATTTTCTACAATTGTTAAGCATCTGGTTGGGTTTGTTTGTTCTGATTTTTGTTTCCCACCCTCCCTCCCTCTTGGTATTTTGTTTTTATACTCGGTGGCTTTACAGTTGCACACCCCTACTGTAAATTTGATCTGGGACACTCCTCCCAGTCTAGTGTCATTACCTCATTCTACCTATTCCAGGGAGAACATTTGAGAAGGTCAACCCAGTTAGCTTCTGCTCCTCCTTTCTCCTTTCCACTTTACACCAAAAAAAAAAAAAAAAATTCTAAGCTTGTTTCCTGCCTTTCCTATAAGTTGTCTAGTCCAGATACAGATTTGCTGTATCCAGGACTGTTTGTAAGCTTCTGAGCCCCCAAGCCTTTTTGTGTTGGAGGGAAGCCTTCTAGCTTAATTTTGTTTCTTAGAACTAGCCAGTTTTCTAGTTTCAGCACTCAATTCTGTTTCTTTGATCTCTGCACCTGTTCAGATCTCATTGTAAGCACTAAATAAGCTACAAATTACTACAGCGCTCAACTTTCCTCACTTGTCTAGAGGAAAACAGTTTTTAGTACTTAATAAATAAGCACCTATCCAGGCATGTCTAAAGGTCAGCTCCTGGTGTTTTCTCCTGTCTACCTGATGAATCTGGGCATCTTGGGGCAATGCAGCAATTGCCTCATGTACACAGACAACCCTCTCCTCCTACCACGCAACACTACAACCTGTGAGAGATGCACTTATATAACCAAACTGGAAGCAAATCTCTCTTCACCCAAGACAGTCAAGAGGAGAAGGTAAACACTTGCACCACACCACACTCATCACATAGTCTCTCAATACCTACACCACCAAAACACACATATAGAAACACAAAACACAAACTTACATTCATGGAGGCTCTCAAAAAAAATCTACCCAAGCAACAGGGACCTCCAAAGCAGAAATGCAAGCACCCTCCACCACCCAACACAACCCAGATGACACATAGCCCACAAACTCAGTGTGCCACTCAACCATAGCCCATAAGGCATAACAACGTACCTAACACTCTAGTCATAGGTGACTCTATAGTCAGGCACACTGATGTTCCACTCACCAGGCTAAACAAGGAGAAAGTCACTGTCAGCTGCCTGTCAGGTGCCAGGATCCGCCACATAATGCATGCACTCAGGTCATTCCACAGCAAGTACAAATATGACTCTGTCATTGTCCATGTTGGTGTGAATGACCTGAGACATACCTCCCTGGACTACATGAAAAGCAACATGGAGGAGCTTTCTGATTTTGTAGCCCAGGCAGGTATGACCCTAGCCCTGAGTAGCATCCTGCCATCACCCAGAATGATACCACAGTACAAGGACAAAATGATTGACTTCAACAATTGGCTAAGCTTCTGGTGTCATTCTAAGGGGATCCAGTATCTGTCTGCCTGGGATGACATGATCAACAAACCATGATGGTTTGCCAGAGATGGCCTGCACCTGTCGCCCTTGGGATTCCGGATACTGGCTAAGGCTCTTGCCACCACTATAGTGCCATTTTTAGGCAAGATTCAAATGACAAATTCAACACCGTAACAGATACAAGCAAGCAAAATCTAAGAGTAATGCTACTCAGTGCTAGAAGTCTAAACCTCAAAATACACTCACTCAAGGCACTCCTTAAAATGGAGAACATTGACATCTTTGCAGTGACAGAGACCTGGTTCAAGGCTCCAGAGAGCACCCCTGCATTACCAGGGTATCCACACCTCCAGGCTAGTTGCTCAGCATAATGCATCTGAGATTATCCAAGTGCAACTAACTCTGGGCAAGACCGCAATGCAAATTGTAGCCTGCTACAGATCTCCCACCATGCCCCAGGATTCCCACTCCTCATTTCTTGATACACAGGAAAATATTAGGGTACAATCTAACACCCTAATAATGGGTGATTTCAACTACCCCACCATTAACTGGGAAAACTACTCATGTACCAACACTTGTGCTCACCGTTTTCTGGAATTCATAAATTCCAATGCCTTGGATCAACTTATCCACACCCCCATCAGGGGCAGCAATATCCTAGACCTGGTCATTACCAACATGGGCAACTGGTGTTCCACACCAGATGTCAATTCCTCATTGGTCAGATCCGACCACAAGCAAATCATCCTAGACATCCACATCCCAGCCCCACGCCCCCACCCCCATTAGGGAAACCACCGTAAAAAATTTCTCCAAAGCCAACTTCACATTTTTTAAGACAGAAGTGGCAAACTTCACGACACCCATGCTGACGGACAATAGAGATACGACTGCTGAATCCTATACAATTGCACTTTATAAGCACTTACATGAGTGCATGGATCATGCAATCCCTAACAGAACCAAGATGCTATCCTCCAAAAAAGGGAAGCCAATCTGGTGGTCCCCTGCTATAAACAAACTCTACAACAGAAGAAAGAAACTGTTGCAAAAAAGAGTAAAATCCCATGATTGGAGGAATTCCATGGTCAGCCTCAGTAAGTAGCTGAGATCCCACATAAAAATCCTCCAAAGCTAGTTACAAAAACAAAATTGTCACTGATTCTAAAGACAACTACAAAGCATTCTATAGCTATGTCAAGAATCTCAATGGCAACATGCAGATCTGCTCTGAGTTACAGCACAATGTCACTAAATATACAGAACCAACTGATATTGCCAACATCCTGGCAGACAGGTTCAGTGCTAACTTTGCCCCTCTCTCATCCCCTAAAGGGCCCATCTCTATACCGGAAGAATGCAAAGTACCTGTAATCATGGCTGCACAGGTAAAAAACACACTCTCCAAAGCCAAAAACACAGCATCCATGGTACCTGACAACATCCCAGGCTGTGTTCTACATGAACTACAGACCGAACTGGCACCCCACCTAAGTACCATGTTCAATCATAGACTCATCTCAGGCTTTGTGCACACTGAATGGCGCACAGCAACGGTTATCCCACTCCATAAAGGGGGAGCCACCATGGACCCCGGGAACTACTGCCCCATTAGCCTGATGAGCCTATGGAGCGTATCATCATGGAACTTACAAACAATGACATTAGTAATCTCCAAACTCTGGACCCTATTCAGTTCAGGTTTGTAAAAGGCAAATAATGTCCCCTAAACCTGATAGACTTCTTTGAAACGGTCACCAAAGCTGTAGATTAGGGTAAGGCAGTACACACAGCCTATCTAGATCTCACCAAGGCTTTCAACACCATCCCCCACTCTGGAATTATAGACAAACTCACTAAACTAGGTATAAATCCTTATGTCACAAGATGGGTTGCCAACTGTCTCACTGACCGAACCTACACTGTGAAAGTAGCAGACGCTAAATCCAACTTCAGCCCAGTGACAAGTGGAGTACCACAAGGTTCAATCCTAGGTCCTCTCCTGTTTGGTATCTACTTCTCTGAAGTACAGGATAACACAGAAGGCCTTTGGCTAACAAGGTTCGTAGATGACTGGAAACTAGGAGCCATAATCAAATTTCCTAATGATGTGGACATCCTACAAAAGGGCCTCACTGAGACAGATGCCTGGTGTCAAAGCATGGCCTCAAGATCAATGCCAAAAAGTGCATTGTCATCCCTTTTAGTATAAACTCTGTACCCATGAACTACCACATAGGTGGTAGTCTACTTAACACCGAAAGTGTGATAAGAGGCCTTGGGACACAGGTGGACAGTAGTCTCTCCTTTGATAATTACATTGCCACAGTAGTCAGGAAATCCTTCTACATGGCACACCTCATCACAAAAGGTTTCTCATCCGGGAAAAAAGAGGTCATTGTTCCCCTCTACTCATCACTCATTAGACCCATTATAGAGTACAATGCCTCCTTTTATATGTACCTCACAAGACATCTGCAACAACTGGAAAGGCCACAGAAATACCTCACAAAGAGGATTACCAGCCTCAAACAGATGCCCTATGCAGACCATCTCAAAAAACTCCAGCTTTACTCTGTCGCATATCACCTACTCAGAGGCGATCTCTGCCTAACATACAAAGCTATGTCAAACCCAGAGCTGTTGGACATGTTCCACGTAAAGAAATCCCTCCGAGCTACATGCTCTAGGGACCTAAACCTTGTCACCACAATAAACAGAGCATGCTGAAGGGATAGATTCCTGTCTCAGACACTTCCCATACTCTGGAACAAACTACCCATCTATATCAAACAAAGCTCCTCATTAGCACTCTTCAAGAAAAATCTTGATGATTGGATGGGAGATAGGAAATTCACCCTGAGGATCACTTCTGTGGCTCTGCTTGACAGGGGCACAGGAATTTAATTTTCTTGGGTGGCAAAATCCAGGGTACCGTTTGGCTAGGCTTATATAGGCCCTAGGGCCAATAGCCTAGTACCGGCCTATGAACCTATGAACCTATAAGCACCAGTTCTCACAAATATAGCTCCCTTATTCTCACAGCCCACAGTCACTAAATCACTTCTGAAATCTGACCATAGTGTGGTAACATTTACTCTAGGTGTAAAGTCGCTGTGAAATCCCTTTAATCCACAGAGATTATTCCAAGGCAAATCTACTCCAACTAGCTGAAGGCCTTAGACACCCTCCTCATCTATATGATCCTGGTTCACTTGCTGCAATCTTCATGAATACATTTTATGCCCACCTTTCTCCCCATAAGACATAAATATAGTACCAATGTTAAGCACAAACCTATTTGATGGAATGCCATATCAACAAACTATACAACAAGAAGATGAAACTCCTGACCCATGAAAGCAAACAACAACCCATCAGACAGAAAGTAACTCAAAGTAATGAACAAAGAATTTAGAAGCAAAAGCAAATCCTCCTAGAGCAGGAATGAATTGTAATTTACTAGACATGTTAAGGAGAACCATAAAGCCTTCTTCTGCTATGTCAGGATCCTAAAAAGTATGTGTCAGTGGTGTAACAGGTAGTACACTAGAAATGGTGCAGAAGTCTGAGGGTTCGACACCAGGTAAATGGATGTCTGACATAAAATGGTGCTGCACTCCTGAGTGTGCCATCCTTCACATGAGATGTTAAACTGTGGTCCCATCCGCTTGAGTTAGTGTTAACTAACATAGATGGAAAAGGTCCCACAGCACCTACTGAAAAGGGTATGGGTCTTTTATTTAATACAAAATAAAAATGTTGCTTGCATATTTACAGACACATATATTCACAGTTTCTTACTATCATTTTTATAATATTCTTATTGTTATTCTTCCATAACTGACCCCCCACTTCTTCTCCCACAACCATAATTTAAAATTTTTAATATATCTGCCAAAATCCATTGCCTATTAAACAAAATTTCATTTAATCTTTAATGCTAAATAACCCATACCACATAACAAAATTCCCATCTACAATTCTCACAGGTTCATAGGTTCATAGGTAGGTACTAGGCTATTGGCCCTAGGGCCTATATAAGCCTAGCCAAAGGTACCCTGGCTTTCGCCACCCAAGAAAATTATTTTCCTGTGCCACTGTCGAGCATAACCACAGAAGTGATCCCCGGGGTAAATTTCCTATCTCCCATCCAATCATCAAGATTTTTCTTGAAGAGTGCTAATGAGGAGCTTTGTTTTATATAGATATGTAGTTTGTTTCAGAGTATGGGAAGTCTCTGGGACAGGAATCTATCCCTCCAGCATGTTCTGTTTATTGTGGTGACGAGGTTTAGGTCCCTAGAGCGTGTAACTCATAGGGATTGGGATTTCTTTAAGTGAAGCATGTCTAAAAGCTTTGGATTTGACATAGCTTTGTGTGTTAGGCAGAGATCGCCTCTGAGTAGGCGATATGCAACTGAGTAAAGCTGAAGTTTTTTGAGACAATCTGCATAGGGCATCTCTTTGAGGCTGGTAATCCTCTTTGTGAGGTATTTCTGTGGCCTTTCCAGTTGTTGTAGATGTCTTGTGAGGTACATACCAAAAAGGGCATTGTACTCTATAATGGGTCTAATAAGTGACGAGTAGAGTGGAACAATGACCTCTTTTTTCCTGGATGAGAAACCTTTTGTGATGAGGTGTGCCACATAGAAGGATTTCCTGACTACTGTGGCGATGTGATTATCAAAGGAGAGACTACTGTCCACCTGTGTCCCAAGGTCTCTTATCACACTTTTGGTGTTAAGTAGACTACCACCTATGTGGTAGTTCATAGGTACTGAGCTTTTACCAAAAGGGATGACAATGCACTTTTTGGCATTGAGCTTGAGGCCATGCTTTGACACCAGGTATCTGTCTCAGCAAGGCCCTTTTGTAGGATGTCCACATCTTTTGGAGTTTTGATTATGGCTCCTAGTTTGCAGTCATCTGCGAACTTCATTAGCCAAAGACCTTCTGTGTTGGCCTGTACTTCAGAGAAGTAGATACCAAACAGAAGAGGACCCAGGACAGAACCTTGTGGTACTCCACTTGTCACTGGTCTGAAGTTGGATTTGGAGTCTGCTACTTTCACAGTGTGGGTTCTGTCAGTGAGCCAATTGGCAACCCATCTTGTGACATAGGGATTTATACCTAGTTTAGTTAGTTTATCTATAATTCCAGAGTGGGGGATGGTGTCGAAAGCCTTGGTGAGATCTAGATAGGCTGTGTGAACCACCTTACCCTCATTTACGGCTTTGGTGACTGCTTCAAAGAAGTCTATCAGGTTTAGGAGACATGATCTGCCTTTTACAAACCCGAACTGGGTGGGGTCCTGAGTTTGGAGATTACCAATGTCATTGTTTAAAAGTTCCATGATGATACACTCCATAGCCTTGCAGACCAGGCTCGTTAGGCTAATGGGGCGGTAGTTTCTGGGGTCTGTGGTGGCTCCCCCTTTGTGGAGTGGGATAACTGTCGCTGTGCGCCATTCAGTGGGCACATAGCCTGAGGTGAGGCTATGATTGAACATGGTACTTAGTTGGGGAGCCAATTCGTTCTGTAGTTCATGTAGAACACAGCCTGGGATGTCGTCAGGTACCATGGATGCTGTGTTCTTGGCTTTGGAGAGTGTGTTTTTTACCTGTGCAACCGTGATTACAGGAACTTTGCATTCTTCTGGTATAGAGATGGGCCCTTTAGTGGATGACAGAAGGGTAAAGTTAACACTGAACCTATCTGCCAGGATGTTGGCAATATCCATTGATTCTGTATATTTAGTGCCATTGTGCTGTAACTCAGAGCAGATCTGAGTGTTGCCATTGAGATTCTTGACATAGCTATAGAATGCTTTGTGGTTGTCTTTAGAGTCAGTGGTGATTTTGTTTTTGTAACTAGCCTTGGAGGATTTTATGAGGGATCTCAGCTTCTTACTGAAGCTGACCAGGGAGTTTCTCCAATCATGGGATTTTGCTCTTTTTTGCAACAGTTTCTTTCTTCTGTTGTAGAGTTTGTTTATGGCAGGGGACCTCCAGATTGGCTTCCTTTTTTTGGAGGATAGCATCTTGGTTCTGTTAGGGATTGCACAATCCATGCACTCATGTAAGTGCTTATAAAGTGTATTTGTGTAGGATTCAGCAGTCATACCTCTATTGTCCATCAGCATGGGTGTCGTTTGCCACTTCTGTCTTAAGAAGCGTGAAATTGGCTTTGGAGAAATTTTTTACTGTGGTTTCCCTAATGGGGGGGTGGGGGAGGGATGTGGATGTCTAGGGTGATTAACTTATGGTCAGATCTGACCAACAAGGAATTGACCTCTGGTGTGGAGCACTGGTTGCCCATGTTGGTAATAACCAGGTCTAGGATATTGCTGCCCCTGGTGGGGGTTTGGATAAGTTTATCCATGGCATTGGAATTTATGAATTCCAGAAAACGTTGAGCACAAGAGTTGGTACAAGTAGTTTTCCAAGTTAATGGTAGGGTAGTTGAAATTGCCCATTATTAGGGTGTTAGGTTGTACTCTAATATTTTCCAGTGTATTAAGAAATGAGGAGTGGGAATCCTGGGGCATGGTGGGGGATCTATAGCAAGCTACAATTTGGATTGCGATCTTGCCCAGAGTTAGTTGCACTTGGATAATCTCGGATGCATTATGCTGAGCAACTAGCCTGGAGGTGTGGATATCTTTAATGAATATGGACACGCCTCCGCCTTTAGTGTTTCGGTCCAGGTTAGGTGGCCAAAAGGTGTGGTATGAATTATAGCCTGGTAATGCAGGGGTACTCTCTGGAGCCTTGAACCAGGTGTCTGTCACTGCACAGATGTCGATGTTCTCCATTTTAAGGAGTGCCTCGAGAGAGTGCATTTTGAGGTTTAGACTTCTAGCATTGAGTAGCAATACCCTCAGATTCTTCTTGCCTGTACCTGTTTGGGTGGTGAATTTGTCATTTGAACCTTGCCTAAAAAAGGCACTATAGGGTTGGCTAGAGCCTTAGCCAGTATCCAGAATCCCAGGTGCGACAGGTACAAGCCATCTCTGGCAAAGCATTGTGGTTTGTCGATCATGTCATCCCAGGCAGATACTGGACCCCCTTAGAGTGACACCAGAAGCTTAGCCAATTATTGAAGTCAGTCATTTTGTCCTTGTACTGTAGTATCATTCTGGGTGATGGCAGGATGCTACTCAGGGCTAGGGTCATACCTGCCTGGGCTACAAGATCGGACAGCTCCCTCCATGTCGCTTTTCATGTAGTCCAAGGATGTATGTCTCAGGTCATTCACACCAACATGGACAATGACAGAGTCATATTTGTACTTGTTGTGGAGTGACCTGAGTGCATGCATTATGTGGCGGATCCTGGAACCCAACAGGCAGCTGACAGTAACTTTCTCCTTGTTTAGCCTGGTGAGTGGAACATCAGTGTGCCTGACTACAGAGTCACCTATGACTAGAGTGTTGGGTACGTTGTTATGCCTTATGGGCTGTGGTTGAGTGGCACACTGAGTTTGTGGGCAATGTGTCATTTGGGTTGTGTTGGGGGGGGTGGAGGTTGCTTGTGTTTCTGCTTTGGAGGTCCCTGTTGCTTGGGCAGGTTTTTACTGAGAGCCTCCGCGAATGTAGGTGTGTGTTTTGTGTTTCTATGTGTGTGTTTTTGTGGTGTAGGTTTTGAGGGACTATGTGCTGAGTGTGGTGTGGTGCAAGTGTTTACCTTCTCCTCTTGACTGTCTTGTCCAGTCTTGGATGAAGAGAGCTTTGCTTCCAGTTTGGCTATATAAGTGCATCTCTCACAGGTTGTAGTGTTGGGTGGTAGGAGGAGAGAGTTGTCTGTGTACATGAGGCAATTACTGCATTGCCCCAAGATGCCCAGATTCATCAGGTAGACAGGAGAAAACACTGGGGGCTGACCCTTAGACATGGCTGGATATGTGCTTATTTGTTAAGTACTAGAAACAGTTTTCCTCTAGACAGTGAGGACAGTTGAGTGCTGTAGTAATTTGTAGCTTATTTAGTGCTTACAATAAGTTCTGAACAAGTGCTGAAACAAAAAACTGGCTAGTTCTAAGAAACAAAATTAAGCTAGAAGGCTTCCCTCCAACACAGAAAGGCTTGGGGGCCTAGAAACCTACAAATAGTCCTGGACACAGCAAATCTATATGCAGGCTAGACTACCCACAGGAAAGGCAGGAAACAAGCTTAGAAAAAGTTTTTTTTTTTTTTTAGTGGAAAGAGAGAAAGGAGTAGCAGAAACTAAGCTGATTGGCCTTCTCAAATGTTCTCCCTGTACTGGGTAGAATGAGATAATGACACTAGACTGGGAGGAGGGTCCCAGATCAAATTTACACTAAGGGCGGGCAACTGCAAAGCCACCAACTATAAAAACACTATACCAACAGCGAGGGAGGGTGGGAAACAAACTGCAGAAATGTTTCTCACAGCTGAAAAGCAGCAGTGAGCCTTTAAATGAAAGTTTTAAACAGCTAAAGGAGCCTCTAGAAAAAAGAGTTTAACTGCAACAAGTTATCAGAAACAAACAACCCAACAGATGCTTAATAAAAGTGAACAATTTCCAGTTAATACCTCACACACAGTGAAACTAGCTAGAAAAATATACAGTACACAAAGTGCTATAAATAAAGAAATAAAAAAACAAAATAAGCAAAAAACAGGATTCTTAATGTTATATATTATAGTTCTGAGTTTGCTCAGTGTCCTTCTTTCGATTAGCTCAGTGTGAAATGGCAGAAACACTCACAACTTAACTTCTTAGGTAACAGAAAGTTGAAACCTGACATATTCTTTTTTCTTATTTTTATAATATCCATAATCATATTAATATGTATATTGTTTGTGTCATTACTATTCACAAAAAATCTTCTCACAACTATTTTCAGAGTTACACCACTCTTTTACATTTGAAAAAAAAACAT
>NC_056749.1:778755322-778827822 GCF_019279795.1 Protopterus annectens | reverse complement strand
TGTCAATCACCATACAGGAATCTTTATTTGTATTCTGATACTTAATATCAAACAAATGTCTGTCCAAAGTCACATTTTCCAGCTCCAAATTATCCGTAGCTTTTCCCTTTACCTCCTCTCTGCTGCTGCTTCCCTCGGCCTCCAGCAACGTCTAGCAACTCTAAAGAGGAGGCCAAGTTCCTCAATGCCATAACCAAATTTCCCTGAGTAGTATAAACAGCATCTGATGCCTCCCTTAAAACGAGTCCGCTGACTAGTGGGTCTAACCCAGTCATCAAAGGATTCATAAAAATTAAATAGCCTGAAATGCTTTGTTTTAATACAAAGTAACATCACATATTCAACCCCTGAGGACATTGCCAACATATTAGCAGACAAATTCCATTCAAACATTTATCTCCTTATCCCCCCCAGATTACTCACAGCATATTAGCATGCCTGCACTGTCTCCTTATCTCCCCACATTACTCACAGCATATTAGCATGCCTGCACTGTCTCCTTATCTCCCCACATTACTCACAGCATATTAGCATGCCTGCACTGTCTCCTTATCTCCCCACATTACTCACAGCATATTAGCATGCCTGCACTGTCTCCTTATCTCCCCACATTACTCACAGCATATTAGCATGCCTGCACTGTCTCCTTATCTCCCCACATTACTCACAGCATATTAGCATGCCTGCACTGTCTCCTTATCTCCCCACATTACTCACAGCATATTAGCATGCCTGCACTGTCTCCTTATCTCCCCACATTACTCACAGCATATTAGCATGCCTGCACTGTCTCCTTATCTCCCCACATTACTCACAGCATATTAGCATGCCTGCACTGTCTCCTTATCTCCCCACATTACTCACAGCATATTAGCATGCCTGCACTGTCTCCTTATCTCCCCACATTACTCACAGCATATTAGCATGCCTGCACTGTCTCCTTATCTCCCCACATTACTCACAGCATATTAGCATGCCTGCACTGTCTCCTTATCTCCCCACATTACTCACAGCATATTAGCATGCCTGCACTGTCTCCTTATCTCCCCACATTACTCACAGCATATTAGCATGCCTGCACTGTCTCCTTATCTCCCCACATTACTCACAGCATATTAGCATGCCTGCACTGTCTCCTTATCTCCCCACATTACTCACAGCATATTAGCATGCCTGCACTGTCTCCTTATCTCCCCACATTACTCACAGCATATTAGCATGCCTGCACTGTCTCCTTATCTCCCCACATTACTCACAGCATATTAGCATGCCTGCACTGTCTCCTTATCTCCCCACATTACTCACAGCATATTAGCATGCCTGCACTGTCTCCTTATCTCCCCACATTACTCACAGCATATTAGCATGCCTGCACTGTCTCCTTATCTCCCCACATTACTCACAGCATATTAGCATGCCTGCACTGTCTCCTTATCTCCCCACATTACTCACAGCATATTAGCATGC
The DNA here is from genome assembly GCF_019279795.1 of Protopterus annectens. Lineage (NCBI taxonomy): Eukaryota > Metazoa > Chordata > Ceratodontiformes > Protopteridae > Protopterus > Protopterus annectens. Next base: position 778,826,355 of record NC_056749.1, on the reverse strand, counting down.
CTGCACTGTCTCCTTATCTCCCCACATTACTCACAGCATATTAGCATGCCTGCACTGTCTCCTTATCTCCCCACATTACTCACAGCATATTAGCATGCCTGCACTGTCTCCTTATCTCCCCACATTACTCACAGCATATTAGCATGCCTGCACTGTCTCCTTATCTCCCCACATTACTCACAGCATATTAGCATGCCTGCACTGTCTCCTTATCTCCCCACATTACTCACAGCATATTAGCATGCCTGCACTGTCTCCTTATCTCCCCACATTACTCACAGCATATTAGCATGCCTGCACTGTCTCCTTATCTCCCCACATTACTCACAGCATATTAGCATGCCTGCACTGTCTCCTTATCTCCCCACATTACTCACAGCATATTAGCATGCCTGCACTGTCTCCTTATCTCCCACATTACTCACAGCATATTAGCATGCCTGCACTGTCTCCTTATCTCCCCACATTACTCACAGCATATTAGCATGCCTGCACTGTCTCCTTATCTCCCCACATTACTCACAGCATATTAGCATGCCTGCACTGTCTCCTTATCTCCCCACATTACTCACAGCATATTAGCATGCCTGCACTGTCTCCTTATCTCCCCACATTACTCACAGCATATTAGCATGCCTGCACTGTCTCCTTATCTCCCCACATTACTCACAGCATATTAGCATGCCTGCACTGTCTCCTTATCTCCCCACATTACTCACAGCATATTAGCATGCCTGCACTGTCTCCTTATCTCCCCACATTACTCACAGCATATTAGCATGCCTGCACTGTCTCCTTATCTCCCCACATTACTCACAGCATATTAACATGCCTGCACTGTCTCCTTATCTCCCCACATTACTCACAGCATATTAGCATGCCTGCACTGTCTCCTTATCTCCCCACATTACTCACAGCATATTAGCATGCCTGCACTGTCTCCTTATCTCCCCACATTACTCACAGCATATTAGCATGCCTGCACTGCCTCCTTATCTCCCCACATTACTCACAGCATATTAGCATGCCTGCACTGTCTCCTTATCTCCCCACATTACTCACAGCATATTAGCATGCCTGCACTGTCTCCTTATCTCCCCACATTACTCACAGCATATTAGCATGCCTGCACTGTCTCCTTATCTCCCCACATTACTCACAGCATATTAGCATGCCTGCACTGTCTCCTTATCCCCCCCAGATTACTCACAGCATATTAGCATGCCTGCACTGTGTACCCCAAATCAACTTCCAAGCAAATCCTAAGTGTTCTCTGCAAAACTAAAACCCCTAACTTTCTGGGTCTTGAAAATGTGCAAAGTTTTCTCCTTGTCGGCACTGAATGCTACCTGGCAGACTCCTTATTACGTCTGCCCAGTCTCAGCCTCTCCACTGGATTTGTGCCAGAAATATTGGAGAACTGCTATAGTGATCCTACTCCAGTAAGAAGGACCATGTCTAACTTGAACACCTATAGACCTATAAACCTTATCAGTCTTGTCTGTAAGGTAATGGCGACCATCATTTTGGACATTATAAACAAGGATACAGACAGTCTACAAACCCTGGACCTTAACCAATTTGACTTTAAAGGCAGATCCTGCCCATTAAACCTGGTGGACTATTTCAAACAAGTCACACTGTATGCCTGAAATTGGATAAAGCCTTCCATTTCAATCTACACTTAGGCATCATTAATAAACAAATCCAATTAAATGTAAATGCATTTGTTACCTCACTGACAGAAACCAGTCTGTAAGTGTTGTAGACACACTCTCAACTAAAGGAGTAGTTACCAGTGATATCCCTCAGGTATTGATCTTGGGATCACTCCTGTTTACTTTCCTGATGTTAAAGCAGACACCAAAGGCCTGTAGCTGATGATGTTTGTAGTTGCATATCTTTGACATACTGTCCACCATCTAGTCCTCCCTTATTAGACCAATAATAGAACGTAATACCCACTTTGTTTTGTACTTGGTTTACCATATGACCCAGTTCAAGAGACCGTAGAATTCCTTACCAAAAAATCAAGGGCATGTCTTCCTTGAATTACCCTGACTGCTATAAAGTTTTCAAACATTTTCCCCTCTACTATTGAGCAAGATATCTGTCTTGCCTATAGAGCCTCAAAAGACCTGGTCGTATATAATATCTTACACATCCATAAAATTAATGTTGTTGTTGTTTGTCTTTCAGATTTTTCCCATAAGGGGTCACCACAATGGAAGTCCAGTCTGCTAATGATTGGCAGTAGATTCCTACAAAATGCCAAGGTGCCAGCTCGACGCCCAGCCTTCAATGAAGGCATGCCCATTCACGCACGCATGTCTTTCGAATGCTACCCAACCACGGGGAGGACATGCAGACACCACACAGAAGGTACTCCCAAGCCATGCCGAGAATCGAATGGGAGAACCTCTTGCTGTGAGGAAATAATGCTACTGCCGTACCACCGCGGCATACATCCATAAAATTAATACCAAACTAAAACTCACTTAAGAGACCAAAACTACCACTGAAACATAAACTGGATCAGTTGGTGGGATAGATATATTTCACAGAGAATACTTCTTTTAGAGGTAAATCATAAGAGCCCACTGACCCTTTTCAAATATAATTTGGATGATTGGATGAGCAATCATAAGTACACCCCTAATATGACCTCTCTAGCCTTTATGGAAAGAGGCCATAACCAAGTTGGGGCTTGGTAGTAACTCACAACTTGGTAAATTGATGGGATCATTGGCTAGCCTACAAATGATCCATTGGATGAACAGCTTACTATGAATCTATGAACCTGTGAACCTAAAGTGTAAGATAAAAGAGAATATATGAGAAAACAAAATATAACTATGTCGTTAGGAGTAGAATAGTAGAAAATCCACAAAATCAGAAAATGATGTCAGAATAAACAATGCAAAGAGAAGAATTGTGGAAATACTCAAGACTTGGAAGTTAAAAACAAGAGAGTAAAAGAAGAAAAAAGAAGGAGCTTTGAACAGGAGAATGAAAATTTGTTGGGACATAATGAAAACATGAGAAAGAGAAATGGAAAAAATAGGTTATTAAAACAAACATATCCAGGGAAGGGTTTACTTCAAATGCTCGAAGTTGCAGAACATCGAACCACACATCATCAAGGATGAGATGATTGATGTTCTACGACATCGAACATGAAAGCAGACTAAATTAAAAAAGATAAAAACTCTGTTTTTGCAGGGGGGGCTTGCCCCCCTGCACCCCCATACCCCCTGATACTTAAATATACCAACTCCAAGATCACACTACAGTGAAGAGAACAGTAAATTTCAAATTCTGTGTCATTCTCTTCACTGTAGTGCAGTCTCAGAGTTGATATATTTTAGTAACAGGGGGCATGGGGGGTGCAGTGGGGCTTGGCCCCTGCAAACATGTGAAATAAGAAGTTTTCACATTTTATTCTATTTTTTTTAGTTCGATATTGCAGAACTTCAATCCTCTGGTCCGCGATGATTAGAGGTTCAATGTTCTGCAATTTCAGTACTCTTGAAGGGGACCCCTGGGGAAATATATTTCAATGACATGTTTCTGTAAGAAAGAAATGCAGATATACTAAGCAATATAAAATAATAACTGCACTTTCTTTTGTAAAAGGCTACTTAACCTCTGGTAATGTGATGACACCACTTGACTTTGCAGATATAGTCTGTATTTTAACACATAACTAGTGATGGTAGCTTATTTCTTTATTTATTTTAGAAAACTTGCCCTTTTATCTTAATTTACAACACGGCATCTTACTGATTATATTGTTGGGAGATTTGTTTAATAAATGTGGATATGATTATGAAAGACAGAGAGATGTAAGTACTAAGACAGAAATAAGGACTGGAAGAAAGGAAGGCTAGGCTTTTAACAAACACAATTTAAACCCGTGAAAACAGGAGAAAGAAAATAATGAACTGACACGAACAATATTAGAGGAAATGATGAGACAGAAACTCATTTTGTTTTCTTTGTTTAATGCCTCTAAAATATTTAGAGAGGTATAAGAGAAGCCAAACTCATCATTAAAATTTATTTTTTTTTATAAATCTTGAAGCTTCAGCTGATAACTAACTATAAAATCTGGGTTGAGATATGAGAGTTTATCCTTAACAGAGGAAAATCTGTTTTTAATGATGCTGAAATCCATTTAATGTAATAGCAAGAGGAACTAGAGATCAATACATATTATTGTGGACAGGATGTCATAAACAGTGAAAGTGACACAGTCAGTGTATTAGCAAAGAATGTTGCTGAGCTTGTAAACAAGACTGGAGACCATTTTAACAAATATACAAGCATGAAATATCATCAGTTTACAAAAAAACGTGAAAAAAACAAGCCTCGACAAGTTAGCAATCCAAGGTTTCAGACTGTTTAGAGTTAAGTGAAATAAGTGAAAGGGATTTTCTGTGATTACTTGTATGTCAGTTATTCAGGATGCAAATAAAATGTTTATATATATATATATATATATATATATATATATATATATATATATATATATATATATAAAACTTTGCTAGAATCTCCTTGTGTTCTGACTGGGTGTGCTTCTCAGCTGATAAGTATATTTTTGGCACTTTATAACTGTTCAGAGTTGAATGAAACTAATTGAATTCAGTTCAGAATACAGTTTGCATAAATTGCATTTATTTAAACTGTATTTGCTATAATATTGCTACAACACTCCAAGCGTGCTAGCTTGCACTGCACTTAAATTGTTTTAGTGCTGTTTTAGCTACTTTTCTGTTAAAAAAAATCCTAAGCTTGTTTCCTGCCTTTCCTGTAACTGGTCTAGTCCAGATACAGATTTTCTGTATCCAGGACTGTTTGTAAGCTCCTGAGCCCCTCCCCCCAAGACTTTTTGTGTTGGAGGGAAGCTTTCTAGCTTATCAGTGGGAGTGGTAAACACTAGGTAGCCCATCTGCCACAGGAGGAGTGGTTCCTGGCCCAGAAATTGTAGTTTATTGGCTGTATGGGCAGTTTTTCCATCTCTTTCAACTTTCTGGTTTAAAAGCCTGTGTTTGCGCTTGTTTCCCACCTTTCCTGTAATGAGTCTAGTCCAGGTACAGATTTTCTGTATCCAGGACTGTTTGTAAGCTTTTGAGCCCCCCCCCCACAAGCCTTTCTGTGTTGGAGGGAAGCCTTCTAGATTATCAGTGGGAGTGGTAAGCACTAGGTAGCCTATCTACCACAAGAGGAGTGGTTTCTGGCCCAGAAATTGTAGTTTATTGGCCGTTGGGCAGTTTTTTCCATCTCTTTCAACTTTCTGGTTTAAAAACCCACATTTGTGCTTGTTTCCCACCTTTCCTGTAACGAGTCCAGTCTAGATACAAATTTTCTGTATCCAGGACTTTGTAAGCATCTGAGCCCCGCAAGCCTTTCTGTGCTGGTGGGAAGCCTTCTAGCTTGTCAGTGGGAGTGGTAAGCACTAGATAGCCTACCTACCACAAGAGCAGTGGTTTCTGGCCTAGAAATTGTAGTTTATTGGTTATTTGGGCAGTTTTTCCATCTCTTTCAACTTTCTGATTTAAAAGCCTGCATTTGCGCTTGTTTCCTGCCTTTCCTGTAACTAGTCTAGTCCAGATATAGATTTGCTGTATCCAGGACTGTTTGTTAGCTTCTGAGTGGTGCCAAAGTCTGCTTTTCAATTTTTTCCCTTAGATCTGCTAATTCTCTTCTGTCCTGCACTTATACTAGCTTATTAGTCCAGCACTCTACCAGACTTCTTGTAGCAATTACTGTAGAACACAAAAGTGCTACCAGCACTAAATATTCTACAAGGAAACAGTTCCAGTACTTATTATTAATGCCCACCCCTCCATCCATGTCTAAAGGTCAGTTCCCTGTGCTTTTTCCTATTAACCTGATGAACTTGGGCATCCTGAGGCAATGTACCAACTGCCACATATACACCGACAACCCTCTCCTCTTATGTCCCAACACTCAGACGTGTGAGTGATGCACTTATATATCCAGATTGGAAGCCACGCGCTCTCCAGCCAAGACTGGAATAGCTGGTCAAGAGGAGAAGGTCAACATTTGCACCACACCACATGGAACACATAGCCCTCCAGAACACACACCAGCACTGCCTTCACATAAAAACACAAGTCACACACCCACCTTTGTGTAGACTTTCAATAAAAATCTACCCAAACAGCAGAGACCTCCAAGGCAGAAATGCATTTGGCCACCACAACATAACACTAATCACGAGACACATAACTCTCCTAAACAGTGTGCCACTCAACCAAAGCCCCTAAGGCAAAACAGCATGCCCAACACAGTTGTCATAGGTGACTCGATAGTGAGGCACACTGATGTCCCCCTCACTAGGTTGAATAAGGAGAAATAACAGTCAGCTGCCTGTCAGGTGCAAGGATCCACCACATAATGCACGTACTCAGGTCCCTCAACAACAGGTACAAATATGACTCTGTCATTGTCCATGTGGGTGTAAATGACCTGAGATGTACCTCCCTGGACTACATGAAAAGAGGCATGGAGCAGCTCTCATATTATGTAGCCCAGGTGGGTATGACTCTAGCCCTGAGCAGCATCCTACCATCCCCCAGAATGATACACAGTGCAAGCAGAAAATGGTTGAGTTCAACAACTGGCTAAGTTTCTGGTGTCCTTCTAAGGGGATCCAGTGTCTGTCTGTTTGGGGTGACATGACTGACAGACCTCAATGCTTTGCCAGAGATAGTCTGCATCTGTCATATCTGGGCTTGCAGATACTGGCAAAGGCTCTTGCCACCCCTATATCACCTTTTTTAGGTAGTGTTCCCAAAACCAAATTATCACCATAACAGCTACAAACAAATGCAATCTGAGAGTCATTTTGCTCAATGCTAGAAGTCTAAATCTCAAAATGCACTCACTTGAAGCACTCCTTAAAATGGAAAACATTTACATTTGTGCTGTAACAGAGACCTGGTTCAAGGCAACAGAAAGCACCCCTGCACTACAAGGCTATAACTCATTCCACAGCTTTCGGCCCCAGAACTTGGACCGAAGCTCCAAAGGCAGTCGTGTTTCCATATTAATAAAGGATGTGCACACCTCCAGACTGGTAGCCCAACATAAGGCATCAGAGATACTTCAGGTGCAGCTAACATTGGGTAAGACAGCAATTCAGGTCATAGCCTGCTATAGGTCCCCAACCACTTCCCAAGATTCACACTCCACATTCCTAAGCACCCTGGAGAATATTAGGGTCCAACCTAACACTCTCATACCGGGCGATTTCAACTACCCCTCTGTTAACTGGGAAAACTATGCATATATCAATACACTTGCCCAACATTTCCTGGAATTCATTAATTCCAATGCCCTGGACCAGCTTATTCTTATCCCTACTAGAGATAGCAACATCCTTTACCTGGTCATTACTAACATGGGTGACCGTTGCTCTACACCAACAGTCAACTCCTCTGTGGTTAGATCCGACCACAAACTAATCACCTTGGAAATCCACATGCCCCCCCCCCCCCCCCCACAAAGGTAACCATCATGAAAAACTTCTCCAAATATAACTTTGGGCTCCTAAAAACAGAGGTGGCTAACTTCACGGCACCCATGCAAATGGCGAATAGTTGCATGACTACAGAATCATACACCAATGATGAACACGTACATAAATACATGGATCTCACCATACCCAATAGAACCAAAATGCTCTCCTCCAAAAAAACGGAAGCCAATCTGGTGGTACCCTGCCATAAACAAACTCTACAACAGAAGGAGGAAACTGATGCAGAATAAGGTGAAGTTCCAAGACTGGAAAAACTCCCTTATCAGCCTCAACAAAAAGTTGTGATCCCTCATCAAATCCTCTAAAGCTAACTATGAAAACAGAATTGCAGCAGATAGTAAAGACAACCACAAGGCCTTCTATAGTTATGTAAAGCATCTCCACAACAATACCCAGATTTGATCTCAGCTACTGCACAATGGTACCTCTTATACCGAGTCAACAGATGTTGCCTGTATACTGGCCGACACATTCATTGCCAACTTTACCCCTCTCTCCCCCACAAAGGACCAATCACAATATCAGTAGATTGCCAGGCACCCAGTATTACTGCTGCACAGGTTAAAACAGCACTGTCCACGGCCAAGAATACAGCTTCTATGGAACCTGACAATATCGCTGGCTGTGTTCTGCATGAACTACAGAGTGAACTGCCACCTCACCTGTGTGCCCTGTTCAATCACAGCCTCACCTCAGGCTTTGTCCCTACCGAATGGCGCACTGCTACAGTCACCTCTCTCCACAAAGGAGGAGTGACTACAGACCCTGGGAACTATCGCCCCATTAGCCTAATGAGTCTGATATGCAAAGCTATGGAATGCATAATCATGGACTTAATAAACAAGGATATAGGGAATCTCCAAACTCTGGATCCAACACAGTTTGGTTTTGTGAAGGGTAGAGCATGCCTGCTCAACTTGGTTGACTTCTTTGAGTCAGTCACCAGAGCTGTGGATGAAGTCAAGGTGGTTCATACAGCCTACCTTGATCTGGCCAAGGCCTTTGATACCATTCCCCACTCAGGAATCATAGAAAAACTCACTAAGCTAGGCATCAACCCCTATATCACTAGGTGGGTTGCAAACTAGCTCACAGATGGAGAACCCACAGTATGAAAGTAGCTGACTCCAAGTCAGACTGCTGACCAGTCATGAGTGGAGTCCCACAGGGTTTGGTCCTCGGTCCTCTCCTGTTTGGTATCTACTTCTCTGTAGTCCAGGCCAACACAAAGGGACTCTGGCTGACAAAGTTCTCAGATGATTGCAAGTTGGGAGCTATTATTAACTCCCCAAGATGGACCGCAGCAGTTATCCCTCTGCACAAAGGCAGGCCATGAACAGATCCTAGGAACTACAGAGCTATTAGTTTGTCTAGTCTCATATGCATAGCCATGGAAAGAATTATTATAGAAATGATTAAGAATGACATAGGAAACCTTCAGACACTGGAACCAACCCAGTTTGGTTTCATCAAAGGCAAGTCATGTCTACTGAACCTGGCAGACTTTAAAAAAGTCACCAAGGCAAAAGATGTGAGCAAAACAGTCAGTGCATACTGACTACCTTGACCTAGCTAAGGCATCTGATACAATACCCTGCACTGTCATTGTAAACAAACTCACATAATCAGGCATGAATCCCTATGTAACCAGCATGATAGCCAGCTAACTCATAGACACGACCCAGGAGGTTAGGATTGGAGACACCACCTCCACAAAGATGGGTGTCACTATCGAAGCCTCCAGGGCTCTGTGCTGGGTCCTCTCCTGTTTGGCATCTATTTCTCAGAAGTAAAACAGAATGTAAAGAGTCTCTAGCTTACAACTTTGCAGATTATTGAAAGCTGGGAGTAATCATAGAAACGCCCCCAATATGCTAACATTTTACAGAAAAGTTTAATACAGACAAATGACTGGTGCTAAACCCATGGTTTAAAACTCTATGCCAAGCAATGCATAATACACATTTTGCTTAGTCAGCCACCCCAGGGAACTACATCGTTAATAAAATACCCCTAAAATTAGATACAGCATTCAGGAATTTAGAAACTCATGTAGCTAGTAATCTCTTTTTTGACCAACATGTGTCAAAGGTAGTAATAAAGTCATTCTATGTCATTCCGTTTTATAAGTAATGCCACAGCATCTAGGCCCAGAGAAGTCATTGTACCACTTTACTCATCAGATTCACAACTGAGTGTAACACCCCCTTCAATATGTACCTAACATGGAATATCCAAAGAGATTCCTCACAAAAAGAATGCAGGACATAAAAACAATGCACTCTACAGATCGTTTCAGAGCCGTATCCCAATACTCTTTTCTACTGACTGCTGACAGGAGGTTTATCCCTGGCATAAAAGGCATCCCTGATGCCACTCTGATGAATCTTTTACATATCAGCAAAATGTACAGCATCAAAAGTACTGAGTCCAAGGAGTTAAACTTCACCTACAATTTAAATAGGACACTTTGGAGGGACAGGTATCTATAGGGTCATAGGTTCATAGGTGTAACCTAGGGTAATGGCCCTGGAGCCTTTACAAGCCTAGCCCATAGGATTACCCTGGCATCATGCCACCCAACCTTAGTTCCTAGTGCCTCTGTCAGGTAGAGCCACTGGAGTGACCCGTGGGGTGAATTGTCTATGTCCCATCCACTCATCACGATTTCTCTTGAAGAGGGCCAATGTGGTGCTCTGCTTGACATGTATGGGAATAGCATGAGCAGTCTCTGGGTTATGAACCTGTCCCTCCAACATGTTCTGTTGATTGTGGTAATGAGGTTGAGGTCTCTGGAGTGTATGGTGTGGAGGGATTGGGATTTCTTTAGATGTAGCATTTCTGACAGAGCTGGGTCAGACATGGCTTTGTAAGTCAAGCAGAGATCGCCTCTAAGTAGGTGATATTAGACAGAGAATAGTTGGAGGTTTTTCAGTCTGTCCATATAGGACAAGTGTTTAAGGCCTAGGATCCCCTTTGTGAGGTACTTTTCCAGACTCTGCAGTTGTTGCAGGTGTCTAGTGAGGTACATGCCAAATGGGGCATTGTACTCGATGATTGGCCTAATGAGGGGAGAGTAGAGGGAGACAATGACCTCTTTCTTCCTGGATGCAAAACTCTCAGTAATGAGATGTGCCACATAGAAGGACTTTCTGACCACAGTGGCAACGTAGTGGTTAAATAAGAGGTTGCTGTCAACCTGTGTTCCCAGATCTCTTATAACTCCTTCTGTTTTCAGTGGACTACCATCAGTGTGGTAATTCAAGGGAAATGGGTTTTACCCAAGGAGGATGACGACACACTTTTTGGCATTGAGCTTAAGGCCATGGTTCTGACACCAGTCGTTGGTGTCATTGAGACCTTTCTGTACGATGTCAACATCACTTGGGCAGTTAATAATAGCTCCCAACTTGTAATTGTCTGCGAACTTTGTCAGCCAGAGTCCCTTCATGTTGGCCTGGACTACAGAGAAGTAGATACTAAACAGGAGGGGACTCAGCACTGAACCCTGTGGGACTCCACTCATGACTGGTCAGCAGTCTGACTCAGAGTCAGCTACTTTCATACTATGGGTTCTATCTGTGAGCCAGTTTGCAACCCACCTAGTGATATAGGGGTTGATGCCTAGCTTAGTGAGTTTTTCTATGATTCCTGAGTGGGGAATGGTATCAAAGGCCTTGGCCAGATCAAGGTAGGCTGTATGAACCACCTTGCCTTCATCCACAGCTCTGGTGACTGACTCAAAGAAGTCAACCAAGTTGAACAGGCATGATCTACCCTTCACAAAATCAAACTGTGTAGGATACAGAGTTTAGAGATTCCCTATATCCTTGTTTACCAAGTCCATTGTGATGCATTCCATAGCTTTGCATATCAGACTTGTCAGGTTAATTGGCCAATAATTCCTGGGGTCTGTAGTCACTCCTCCTTTGTGGAGAGGGATGACTGCAGCAGTGCACCATTCGGTAGCGACAAAACCTGAGATGAGGCTGTTATTCCGGTCTTGGCTGGAGAGTGTGTGGCTTCCAATTTGGATATATAACTGCATCTCTCACAAGTCTGAGTGTTTGGAGGTAAAAGGAGAGGGTTGTCAGTGTACATGAGGCAGTTGCTACATTGTCTTAGGATGCCCAAGTTTATTAAGTTAATAGGAGAAAGCACAGGAAACTGACCTTTAGACATGCCTGGAGGGGTGGACATTAATAAATACTGGAGGTGTTTCCTTGTAGATCTTTTAGTGCTGGTAGCACTTTTGTGTGATACAATAATTTTTAGAAGACGTTTTGTAAAATTCTAAACTAATAAGTTAGTAAACATGCAGGAGAGGAGAGAACTAGCAGATCTAAGGGAAAAATTGAAGAGCAGACTTTGGCAGCGTTCAGAAGCTTAGAAACAGTCCTGGATATAGCAAATCTGTATCTGGACTAGATTAGTTACAGAAAAGGTGGGAAACAAGCGCAGATGTGGACTTTTAAACCTGAAAGTTGAAAAAGATGAAAGAAACTGCCCAAACAGCCAATAAGCTACAATTTCTGGGCCAGAAACCACTCCTCTTGTGGTAGATAAGCTACCTAGTGCTTACCACTCCCACTGATAATCTAGAAGGCTTCCCTCCAGCACAGAAAGGCTTGGGGGCTCAGAAGCTTTTAAACAGTCCTGGATACAGAAAATCTGTATCTGGATTAGACTAGTTCCAGGAAAGCCGGGAAACATGCACAAACACGGGCTTTTAAACCAGAAAGTTGAAAGAGATTGAAAAACTGCCAAAACGGCCAATAAACTACAATTTCTGGGCCAGAAACCACTCCTCTTGTGGTAGATGGGCTACCTAGTACTTACCACTCTCACTGATAAGCTAGAAAGCTTTCCTCCAACACAGAAAGGCTTGGGAGGCTCAGAAGCTTACAAGCAGTCCTGGATACAGCAAATCTGTATCTGGATTAGACTAGTTACAGGAAAGGTGGGAAACAAATGCAAATCTGGGCTTTTAAACCGGAAAGTTGAAAGAGATGGAAAAAGATGAAAAGACTGTCCAAATGGCCAATAAACTGCAATTTATGGGCCAAAGGCCACTCCTCTTGTGGTAGATAGGCTACCTAGTACTTACCACTCCCACTGATAAGCTAGAAGGCTTCCCTCCAGCACAGAAAGGCTTGGGGGGCTCAGAAGCTTACAAACTGTCCTGGATACAGCAAATCTGTATCTGGACTAGACTAGTTACAGGAAAGGCAGGAAACAAGCTTAGATTTTTTTTCAGAAAGCAGCTAAAACAGCACTAAAACAATTCAAGTGCAGTGCCAGCTAGCACATGTGAGTGTGTAGCAGTATTAAAGCAAATACAGTTTAAATAAATGCAATTTATTTGAAATGTATTCTGAACTAAATTCAGTTGTTGTTTTATTCAACTCTGAACAGTTAAAAATGCCAAAAAATATACTTAGCTGAGAAGCACACTCAGTCAGAACACAAGGAGATTTTTTTTGTTAGTAAAGTGCAAGGGGAGAAAGGAGTAGCAGAAGATAATTCAAGGTTAAGAACCTAAGTGGGTTGGCCTTCTCAAATGTTCTCTCTTTATTAGGTAGAATGAACACTAGACTGGGGATGAGTATTCCAGATCAAGTTTACAGTAGGGGTGGGCAACTGCAAAGCCACCAACTATAACAAACACCACAGGAATAGGGTGGGTGGGAGGTAGAAAACTAGTTTCAAAGAGATCAGAAACAAAAAACAATACCAGCAAATATATAAACTAATTCAGTCAGCAAATATATAAACTAATTCAGTCAGGCAAAAATTAAGACAATGCAGAACTCTGAAAAGTTAAAGTGCCAAGAATTATACTTATCAGTGATTATATTTCCAAATTGTTTGAGAGCACTCTTCAGTCAGAACACAATAAGTTTCTAACAGTGTATGCAGGAATTTACAAACAGAGGCTATTTTAAATCAGCAAACCTTGAAGCAATCAGATAACAAAAAAGCTGTTAGACCAGCTTTATAAACTTTAACTCCACCACATGAATAGGGGGAACCAGTTTCAGAACACTTCAAAAACAAAAAAATGCCAGCAAATATATAAAATAATTCAACCAGCAAATATATAAAATAATTCAGTCAGGTAACAATTAAGGCAATGCAGAACTCTGAAAAGTTAAAGTGCCAAGAATTATACTTCTCAGTGATTATATTTCCAGATTGTTTGAGATCACTCTTCAGTCAGAACACAAGGGGTTTCTAACAGTGTATGCAGGAATTTACAAACAGGGGCTATATTAAATCAGCAAGCTTTGAAGCAATCAGATAACAAAAAAGTTGTTAGACCAGTTTTATAAACTTTAACTCCACCACAAGAATAGGGGGAACCAGTTTCAGAACAGCTCAGAAACAAAAAAAATGCCAGCAAATATATAAAATAATTCAGTCAGCAAATATATGTCCATAGGTGTGTACTAGGCTAATGGCCCTGTGGCCTTTACAAGACTAGACATATGATTACCCTGACATAGTGCCACCCAACGTTAGTTCCCAGTGCCACTGATGAGTAGAGCCACTGGAGTTATCACTGGGGTGAATTTTCTGTTTCCCATCAACTCATCAAGATTTCTCCTGAGGAAGGTCAGTGAGGTGCTCTGTTTGACATGTATGGGAAGTCTGCTCCATAGCATGGGCAGTCTCTGGATTATGAACCTGTCCCTCCAGCATGTTCTGTTAATTGTGGTAATGAGGTTGAGGTCTCTGGACCATGTGGTGAGGAGGGCTTGGGATTTTTTTAGATGTAGCATTTCTAACAGAGCTGGGTCAGACATGGCTTTGTAAGTCAAGTAGAGATTGCCTCTAAGTAGGTGATATGATACAGAGAACAGTTGGAGTTTTTTGAGTCTATCCATATAGGACAAGTGTTTAAGGCCCAGGATCCTTTTTGTGAGGTACTTTTGTGGCCTCTCCAGCTGTTGCAGGTGTCTAGTGAGGTACATGGTAAATGGGGCATTGTACTCCATGACTGGCCTAATGAGGGAAGAGTAGAGGGAGACAATGACCTCTTTCTTCCTGGATGCAAAACTCTTAGTAATGAGATGTGCCAAATAGAAGGACCTTCTGACCACAGTGGCAATGTGGTGATCAAAAGAGAGGTTGCTGTCAACCTGTGCTTCCAGATCTCTTATAACGCCTTCTGTGTTCAGTGGACTACCATCAATGTGGTAATTCATGGGAACCAAGTTTTTTCCAAAAGGGATGATGACACATTTTTTGGCATTGAACTTAAGCCCATGGTTCTTACACCAGTCGTTGGTCTCAGGAGAGGCATTCTGTAGGATTTCAACATCACTTGGGGAGTTAATAATTGCTCCCAACTTGCAATCATCTGCAAACTTTGTCAGCCAAAGTCCCTTTGTGTTGGCCTTGACTTCAGAGAAGTAGATACAAAACAGGAAAGGACATAGGACTGAACCCTGTGGGACTCCACTCATGACTACTTGGCAGTCTGACTTGGCGTCAGCTACTTTCACACTGTGGGTTCTATCTGTAAGCCAATTTGCAACCCAACTGGTGATATAGGGGTTAATGCCAAGCTTAGTGAGTTTTTCTATGATTCCTGAGTGGGGAATGGTATCAAAAGCCTTGGACAGATCAAGGTAGACTATATAAACCACCTTGCCTTCATCCACACCTCTGGTGACTGACTCAAAGAAGTCAACCAAGTTGATCAGGCATGATCTACCCTTCACAAAACCAAACTGTGTGGGATCCAGAGTTTGGAGATTCCCTATATCCTTGTTTATTAGGTCCATGATGATGCATTCCATAGCTTTGCATATCAGACTTGTTCGACTAATGGGGCGATAGTTCCCAGGGTCTGTAGTCACTCCTTTGTGGAGAGGGATGACTGTAGCAGTGCGCCATTTGGTAGGGACAAAACCTGAGGTGAAGCTGTGATTGAACCACAGATGAAGTGCTAGTTCACTCTGTAGTTCATGTAGAACACAGCCAGGGATATTGTCAGGTACCATAGAAGCTGTATTATTGGCCCTGGACAGTGCTGTTTTAACTTGTGCAGCAGTAATACTGGGTGCCTGACAATCTACTGGTATTGTGATTGGTCCTTTGGGGGGGGATAAACTTGGCACAGAATCTGTCAGCCAGTATACTGGCAATATCTGTTGGCTTGGTATAGGTGGTACCATTGTGCAGTAGCTCAGAGCAAATCTGGGTATTGCCTTGGAGATTCTTTACATAACTATAGAAGGCCTGTGGCTGTCTTGACTATCTGCTGAAATTCTGTTTTCATAGCTAACTTTAGAGGATTTGATGAGGGATGTCAACTTTTTGTTGAGGCTTATAAGGGAGTTTTTACATTCTTGGACTTCACCTTATTCTGCATCAGTTTCTCCTTCTGTTGTAGAGTTTGTTTATGGCAGGGGACCACCAGATTGGCTTCCTTTTCTTGGAGGAGAGCGTCTTGGTTCTATTGGGTATAGTGAGATCCATGCATTTGTGTAGGTGTTCGTACAGTGCATTGGTGTATGATTTTATGGTCACGCAACTATTCTCCATTTGCATGGGTACAGTGAAGTTAGCCATCTCTGTTTTTAGGAGCCCAGAGTTAGTTTAGGAGAAGTTTTTCATGGAACTTACCTTTGCAGGGGAGAGGGGGGGTGTGGATTTTCAAGTTGATTAGTTTGTGGTTGGATCTAACCACGATGGTGCTGACTATTGGTGTAGAGCAATGGTCACCCATTTTAGTACTGACCAGGTCAAGGATGTTGCTACCTCTAGTGGGGGTAAGAACGAGCTGATCCAGGGCATTGGAATTAATGAACTCCAGGAAACATTGGGCAAGTGTATTTGTATATGAGTAGTTTACCCAGTTAATGGAGGGGTAGTTGAAGTTATATAAAATAATTCAGTCAGGCAAAAATTAAAACAATGCAGAACTCTGAAAAGTTAAAGTGCCAAGAATTATACTTATCAGCAATTATATTTCCAGATTGCTTGAGAGCTGTCTTCAGTCAGAACACAAGGAGTTTCTAACAGTGTCTCAGAGAATTCCAATTCTCTGGAATAGGCTTCCCATCCATGTGATGCAGAGCCCTTTCCTACCCTTATTCAAGTGTAACGTGGACCAGTGTATGAGAAATCAGAAATTCATCACTGTTCTGACAGCTATGTCCTTGATGGACAGAGGCAGAATTTAAATAATGTCCTAATTAACATGCACTCCTTAAACAATCCCTAAGGCAAAATAGCATGTGAGATACATTTGAGATAAATGGCTTGGTTTGTAAAGGCCCCAGTAGTTGTTAGTCTAGTATATGCCTATGAACCTATAAAGTGCATCCTACTGGGTTTGCATGTCAATAAAGTTCCAAATGGTATCAACAATGTTGTGTCTTTTGTGTGCAAATCTCATTGATTTTTTTGTTAACAAAATGGTTTTGCGATTAATGACCTTTTTAATAATGCACTATGAGATAAAAATCAGGGACTAAAAAAACATAATCTTTACCCCAATAAAATCAACTACCGTGTTTTGCAACTTGCAATGCCTGTTTTGACAGTTTGCTACAGAAAACCAAAAAGCACAAATGACTATTAAACTTTCTAAGGAAAAAAAAAACTAATCAGGGCTAAACCATGGTATGCTTAACCCCTGAAAAAATTAGGAAAATTTACACTCAATAACCTTGCAAGAATAATGACTAAAAATGTCTTCCAGCCAGGGTGAAGATGGTGGGATTATAGTTATATAAGAGACAAACAGACAGACAGAATACACCAGACAGAAGATCCCAACAATTGGTGGAGAAACATGTTGACTGTATTCTAACAGGACTAAATTGCAAAAACAAATAAAAGGAAATGGTGAAGAAGTTCTTTAATGAACAGACATTAGATAAACTCTTAAAAGTCTAGTTGGGCTCACCCATAAAACAGAGACAGATGCAGGTAGATTCATCAACGAGCATCTCACAGATGACTTCAGACTTATAAGACTTTATGTGGGTAAGAAAAAAAGCAGAATTCCTATTTATAGTTTGAGCAAAAAATGTTTAATGAGATACAACTCTGAATTTTAGAAAGGGGGCTATCATTTGTTCCATCATTTCAGGCAAACTTGGCATGTACTTTAACAGACTTCAGTCTCTTTACCTGTAAACTTAAGTCATATTTTAGAGAATGTCTCTCTGAATATATTTGTTTTGAGAGCATCTTGCAAACAGTTTTAATCCTCTACTGAACACTACACTCTTGGCATTTGAAAATACTTATGCTAATGGAATATGTAAGATACTTTTTGATCCACTGGGTTATTGCTACAATAATTTAACATCTGAGAAGTCTTGGGTTTTGGTGATGTTGGAAAAATGGGATTTTAAGGGTAAAAGAATGCAGCAATAATAGTGGGCTAATGATTATTGAACACTCTCATTACTTTGCTGTTAGGCTTGCCTTATTGAATGAGTCATTGTGGTATAGACTGATCCAGAGACTCGAGACCAGCATTTCTTAAAAGATAATAGATGCCCGTTTAAGTGCTTTATTGTTGTAAACAGCTATTAGTATTGAGTTATCTATGATTTTAAATAAAGCAAATCCTAAGTTAACTGTTTAAGCACACTGTGTATTATATATTGAAAAGTGTCGTGATGAATACCTTAAAGAGTCTTGGCATTTTAACAGACTTACTGTTTTTATTAAAAACTTGAATTTTAGAGATGTAATTTTTTCAACAGTAGACATTATTGTACATAAATATTACTCATGACATTGGACATAATCATCTCAGGGACTACGTGTCCAAACATTGGACATAATCATCTCAGGGAGTACGTGTTTTCAAACACGGGACATGATCATGTCAGGGAGTACGTATCTCCAAACATTGGACATGATCATCTCAGGGAGTACATGTTTCCAAACATTGGGCATGATCATAGATAGGTACTAGGCTACTAGCCCTAGGGCCTATATAAAGTACATGTCTCCAAACACTGGACATGATCATCTCAGGGAGTACGTGTCTCCAAACACAGGACATGATCATCTCAGGGAGTACTTGTGTCCAAACACTGGACATGATCATCTCAGGGAGTATGTGTCTCCAAACACTGGACATAATAATCTCAGGGAGTGCATGTCTCCAAACACAGGTCATGATCATCTCAGGGAGTATGTGTCTCCAAACACTGGACATAATAATCTCAGGGAGTGCATGTCTCCAAACACAGGTCATGATCATCTCAGGGAGTACGTGTCTCTAAACACTGGACATGATCATGTCATGGAGTACTTATGTCAAACAATAGACATCATCTTCTCAGGAAGTACGTGTCTCCAAACAGTGGACATGATCATCTCAGGGAGTATGTCTCCAAACACTGGACATGATAATCTCAGGCAGTACGTGTCTCCAACACTAGACATGATCATCTCAGGGAGTACTTGTGCCCAAGTACTGGACATGATCATCTCAGGGACTACATGTGTCCAAACACTGGACATGATGATATCAGGAAGTACATGTGCCAAACACTATACATATCAGTGAGTACATGTCCAAACACTGGACAAGATTATCTCAGGAACTATATGTGTTCAACACTGGACATGATCATATCAGGGAGTACTTGTGTCCAAATACTAGACATGATCATCTCAGGGAGTACGTGTCTCCAAACAATGGGCATGATCACCTCAGGGAGTACTTGTCTCCAAACACTGGACATGAGCATCTCAGGGAGTATGTGTCCCCAAACACTGGACATGATCATCTCAGGGAGTACTTGTGCCCAAGTACTGGACATGATCATCTCAGGGACATCATATGTCCAAACACTGGTCATGATGATATCAGGAAGTACATGAGCCCAAACACTAGACATGATGTCTAGGAGTATGTGTCCAAATACTGGACAAGATTATCTCAGGGATTACATCTGTCCAACACTAGACATGATATCATGGAGTACGTGTCCAAACACTGAACAAGATCATCTCAGGGACTGCATGTGTCCAACATTGGAATGATCATCTTAGGGAGTACTTGTGTCCAAATACTGGACAAGATTATCTCAGGGACTACATGTGTCCAACACTGGACATGATCATGTCAGGGAGTACTTGTGTTCAAATACTGGACATGATCATCTCAGGGAGTACGTGTCTCCAAACACTGGACATGATCATCTCAGGGAGTATGTGTCTCCAAACACTGGACATGATCATCTCAGGGAGTACTTGTGTCCAAACACTGGACATGATCATCTCTGGGAGTACTTATGTCCAAACACTGGACATGATCATCTCAGGGAATACGTCTTTCCAAACACTGGACATAATCATCTCAGGGAGTATGTGTTTCGAAACACTGGACATGATCACCTAAGGGAGAACTTGTGCCCAAGAACTGGACATGATCATCGCAGGGACTACATGTTTTCAAACAATGGACATGATGATATCAGGAAGTACATCTGCCCAAACACTATACATATCAGGGAGTAAATGTCCAAACACTGGACAAGATTATCTCAGGGACTATATGTGTCCAACACTGGACATGATCATCTCAGGGAGTACTTGTGTCCAAATACTGGACATGATCATCTCAGGGAATATGTGTCTCCAAACACTGGACACTATCATCTCAGGGAGTACTTGTCACCAAACACTGGACATGATCATCTCAGGAAATACTTCTGTCCAAACACTAGAAAAAGATCATCTCAGGGAGCATATGTGTCCAAACACTGGACATAATCATCTCAGGGACTCCATGTGTCCAACATTGGAATTATCATCTTAGGGAGTACTTGTGTCCAATTAATGGACAAGATTATTGCAGGGACTACATGTGTCCAACACTGGACATGATCATGTCAGGGAGTATGTGTCTCCAAACACTGGACATGATCATCTCAGGGAGTACTTGTGTCCAAACACTGGACATGATCATCTCAGGGAGTACATGTCTCCAAACACTGGACATTATCATCTCAGGGAGTACTTATGTCCAAACAATGGACATGATCATCTCAGGGAGTACTGTCTCCAAACACTGGACATGATCATCTCAGGGAGTACTTCTGTCTAAACACTGGATATGATCATCTCAGGGAGTACTTGTGTCCAAACACTGGATATGATCATCTCAGGGAGTATGTGTCTCCAAACACTGGACATTATCATCTCAGGGAGTACTTATGTCCAAACACTGGACATGATCATCTCAGGGAGTACTTCTGTCTAAACACTGGATATGATCATCTCAGGGAGTACTTGTGTCCAAACACTGGACATGATCATCTCAGGGAGTACGTGTCTCCAAACACTGGACATGATCATCTCAGGGAATACGTCTCTCCAAACACTGGACATGGTCATCTCAGGGAGTACTTGTGTCCAAACACTGGACATGATCATCTCAGGGAGTACTTGTGTCCAAACACTGGACATGATCATCTCAGGGAGTACATGTCTCCAAACATGTCTCCAAACACTGGACATTATCATCTCAGGGAGTACTTATGTCCAAACAATGGACATGATCATCTCAGGGAGTACGTGTCTCCAAATACTGGACATGATCATCTCAGGGAGTACGTGTCTCGAAACACTGGATATGATCACCTAAGTGAGTACTTGTGCCCAGGTACTGGACATGATCATCTCAGGGACTACATGTTTTCAAACAATGGACATGATGATATCAGGAAGTACATGTGCCCAAACACTATACATATCAGGGAGTAAATGTCCAAACACTGGACAAGATTATCTCAGGGACTATATGTGTCCAACACTGGACATGATCATCTCAGGGAGTACTTGTGTCCAAATACTGGACATGATCATCTCAGGGAGTATGTGTCTCCAAACACTGGGCATTATCATCTCAGGGGGTACTTGTCTCCAAACACTGGACATGATCATCTCAGGAAATACTTGTGTCCAAACACTAGAAAAAGATTATCTCAGGGAGCATATGTGTCCAAACACTGGACATAATCTTCTCAGGGACTACATGTGTCCAAACACTGGACATGATGATATCAGGAAGTACATGTGCCCAAACACTAGACATGATATGATGGAGTACGTGTCCAGACACCGGACAAGATCATCTCAGTGACTACATGTGTCCAACATTGGAATGATCATCTTAGGGAGTACTTGTGTCCAAAGACTGGACATGATCATCTCAGGGCATACTTGTGTCCAAACACTGAGGAAGATCATCTCAGGGAGTATATGTGCCCAAACACTGGTCAAGATTATCTAAGGGACTACATGTGTCCAACACTGGACATGATCATCTCAGGGAATACATGTCTCCAAACACTGGACATTATCATCTCAGGGAGTACTTGTCTCCAAACACTGGACATGATCATCTCAGGAAATACTTGTGTCCAAACACAAGAAAAAGTTCATCTCAGGGAGCATATGTGTCCAAACACTGGACATAATCATCTCAGGGGCTACATGTGTCCAAACACTGGACATGATGACATCAGGAAGTACATGTGCCCAAACACTAGACTTGATATCATGGAGTACATGTCCAAACACTGGACAAGATCATCTCAGGGACTGCATGTGTCCAACATTGGAATGATCATCTTAGGGAGTACTTGTGTCCAAATACTGGACAAGATTATCTCAGGGACTACATGTGTCCAACACTGGACATGATCATGACAGGGAGTAATTGTGTTCAAATACTGGACATGATCATCTCAGGGAGCACGTGTCTCCAAACACTGGACATAATCATCTCAGGGAGTATGTGTCTCCAAACACTGGACATGATCATCTCAGGGAGTACTTGTGTCCAAACACTGGACATGATCATCTCAGGTAGTACATGTCTCCAAACACTGGACATGATCATCTCAGGGACTACATGTCTCCAAACACTGGACATAATCATCTCAGGGAGTACTTGTCTCCAAACACTGGACATTATCATTTCAGGGAGTACTTATGTCCAAACACTGGACATGATCATCTCAGGGAGTACTTGTGTCTAAACACTGGACATGATCATCTCAATCATCTCAGGGAGTACTTATGTCCAAACACTGGACATGATCATCTCAGGGAGTATGTGTCTCCAAACATTGGACATGATCATCTCAGGGAGTATGTTTCTCCAAACACTGGACATGGTCATCTCAGGGAGTACTTGTGTCCAAACACTGTACATGATCATCTCAGGGAGTATGTGTCTCCAAACACTGGACATGATCATCTCAGGGAATACGTCTCTCCACCACTGGACATAATCATCACAGGGAGCATGTGTCTCTAAACAGTGGTCATGATCATCTCAGGGAGTATGTTTCTCCAAACACTGGACATAATCATCTCAGGGAGTACTTGTGTCAAACAATGGACATGATCATCTCAGGGAGTACATGTCTCCAAATACTGGACATGATCATCTCAGGGAGTATGTGTCTCGAAACACTGGACATGATCACCTAAGGGAGTACTTGTGCCCAGGTACTGGACATGATCATCTCAGGGACTACATGTTTTCAAACAATGGACATGATGATATCAGGAAGTACATGTGCCCAAACACTATACATATCAGGGAGTAAATGTCCAAACACTGGACAAGATTATCTCAGGGACTATATGTGTCCAACACTGGACATGATCATCTCAGGGAGTACTTGTGTCCAAATACTGGACATGATCATCTCAGGGAGTATGTGTCTCCAAACACTGGGCATTATCATCTCAGGGGGTACTTGTCTCCAAACACTGGACATGATCATCTCAGGAAATTCTTGTGACCAAACACTAGAAAAAGATCATCTCAGGGAGCATATGTGTCCAAACACTGGACATAATCTTCTCAGGGACTACATGTGCCCAAACACTGGACATGATGATATCAGGAAGTACATGTGCCCAAACACTAGACATGACATGATGGAGTACATGTCCAGACACTGGACAAGATCATCTCAGGGACTACATGTGTCCAACATTGGAATGATCATCTTAGGGAGTACTTGTGTCCAAAGACTAGACATGATCATCTCAGGGCATACTTGTGTCCAAACACTGAGGAAGATCATCTCAGGGAGTGTATGCGCCCAAACACTGGTCAAGATTATCAAAGGGACTACATGTGTCCAACACTGGACATGATCATGTCAGGGAGTACTTGTGTTCAAATATTTGACATGATCATCTCAGGGAGTACATGTCTCCAAACACTGGACATGATCGTCTCAGGGAGTACGTATCTCCAAACACTGGACATGATCATCTCAGGGAGTACTTGTGTCCAAACAGTGGACATGATCATCTCAGGGAGTTCATGTCTCTAAACACTGGACACGATCATCTCAGTGAGTACATGTCTCCAAAATCTGGACATGATCATCTCAGGGAGTGCTTGTCTCTAAACACTGGACATGATCATCTCAGGGAGTACTTATGTCAAACAATGGACATGATCATCTCAGGGAGTACGTGTCTCCAAATACTGGACATGATCATCTCAGGGAGTACATGTCTCAAAACACTGGACATGATCACCTAAAGAGTGGTTTGTGCCCAGGTACTGGACATGATCATCTCAGGGAGTACATGTTTTCAAACAATGGACATGATGATATCAGGAAGTACATGTGCCCAAACACTATACATATCAGGGAGTAAATGTCCAAACACTGGACAAGATTATCTCAGGGACTATATGTGTCCAACACTGGACATGATCATCTCAGGGAGTACTTGTGTCCAAATACTGGACATGATCATCTCAGGGAATACGTGTCTCCAAACAGTGGACATGATCATCTCAGGGAGTTCATGTCTCAAAACACTGGACATGATCATCTCAGGGAGTACATGTCTCCAAAATCTGGACATGATCATCTCAGGGAGTGCGTGTCTCTAAACACTGGAAATGATCATCTCAGGGAGTACTTGTGTCAAACAATGGACATGATCATCTCAGGGAGTACGTGTCTTCAAATCCTGGACATGATCATCTCAGGGAGTATGTGTCTCGAAACACTGGACATGATCACCTAAGGGAGTATTTGTGCCCAGGTACTGGACATGATCATCTCAGGGACTACATGTTTTCAAACAATGGACATGATGATATCAGGAAGTACATGTGCCCAAACACTATACATATCAGGGAGTAAATGTCCAAACACTGGACAAGATTATCTCAGGGACTATATGTGTCCAACACTGGACATTATCATCTCAGGGAGTACTTATGTCCAAACACTGGACATGATCATCTCAGGGAGTACTTGTGTCTAAACACTGGACATGATCATCTCAGGGAGTACTTGTGTCCAAACACTGGATATGATCATCTCAGGGAGTATGTGTCTCCAAACATTGGACATGATCATCTCAGGGAGTATGTGTCTCCAAACACTGGACATGGTCATCTCAGGGAGTACTTGTGTCCAAACACTGGACATGATCATCTCAGGGAGTACGTGTCTCCAAACACTGGACATGATCATCTCAGGGAATACGTCTCTCCAAACACTGGACATAATCATCACAGGGAGTATGTGTCTCCAAACAGTGGTCATGATCATCTCAGGGAGTACATGTCTCTAAACATGTCTCTAAACACTGGACATGATCATCTCAGGGAGTACTTGTGTCAAACAATGGACATGATCATCTCAGGGAGTACGTGTCTCCAAATACTGGACATGATCATCTCAGGGAGTACGTGTCTCGAAACACTGGACATGATCACCTAAGTGAGTACTTGTGCCCAGGTACTGGACATGATCATCTCAGGGACTACATGTTTTCAAACAAAGGACATGATGATATCAGGAAGTACATGTGCCCAAACACTATACATATCAGGGAGTAAATGTCCAAACACTGGACAAGATTATCTCAGGGACTATATGTGTCCAACACTGGACATGATCATCTCAGGGAGTACTTGTGTCCAAATACTGGACATGATCATCTCAGGGAGTATGTGTCTCCAAAGACTGGGCATTATCATCTCAGGGGGTACTTGTCTCCAAACACTGGACATGATCATCTCAGGAAATACTTGTGTCCAAACACTAGAAAAAGATCATCTCAGGGAGCATATGTGTCCAAACACTGGACATAATCTTCTCAGGGACTACATGTGTCCAAACACTGGACATGATGATATCAGGAAGTACATGTGCCCAAACACTAGACATGATATGATGGAGTACGTGTCCAGACACCGGACAAGATCATCTCAGTGACTACATGTGTCCAACATTGGAATGATCATCTTAGGGAGTACTTGTGTCCAAAGACTGGACATGATCATCTCAGGGCATACTTGTGTCCAAACACTGAGGAAGATCATCTCAGGGAGTGTATGTGCCCAAACACTGGTCTAGATTATCTAAGGGACTACATGTGTCCAACACTGGACATGATCATCTCAGGGAATTCATGTCTCCAAACACTGGACATTATCATCTCAGGGAGTACTTGTCTCCAAACACTGGACATGATCATCTCAGGAAATACTTGTGTCCAAACACAAGAAAAAGATCATCTCAGGGAGCATATGTGTCCAAACACTGGACATAATTATCTCAGGGGCTACATGTGTCCAAACACTGGACATGATGACATCAGGAAGTACATGTGCCCAAACACTAGACTTGATATCA
This sequence comes from Protopterus annectens, assembly GCF_019279795.1. Lineage (NCBI taxonomy): Eukaryota > Metazoa > Chordata > Ceratodontiformes > Protopteridae > Protopterus > Protopterus annectens. The sequence goes on along the minus strand of NC_056749.1, from coordinate 778,800,102 downwards.
TGGAGTACATGTCCAAACACTGGACAAGATCATCTCAGGGACTGCATGTGTCCAACATTGGAATGATCATCTTAGGGAGTACTTGTGTCCAAATACTGGACAAGATTATCTCAGGGACTACATGTGTCCAACACTGGACATGATCATGTCAGGGAGTACTTGTGTTCAAATACTGGACATGATCATCTCAGGGAGCACGTGTCTCCAAACACTGGACATAATCATCTCAGGGAGTATGTGTCTCCAAACACTGGACATGATCATCTCAGGGAGTACTTGTATCCAAACACTGGACATGATCATCTCAGGTAGTACATGTCTCCAAACACTGGACATGATCATCTCAGGGACTACATGTCTCCAAACACTGGACATAATCATCTCAGGGAGTACTTGTCTCCAAACACTGGACATTATCATCTCAGGGAGTACTTATGTCTAAACACTGGACATGATCATCTCAGGGAGTACTTGTGTCTAAACACTGGACATGATCATCTCAGGGACTACATGTCTCCAAACACTGGACATAATCATCTCAGGGAGTACTTGTCTCCAAACACTGGACATTATCATCTCAGGGAGTACTTATGTCCAAACACTGGACATGATCATCTCAGGGAGTATGTGTCTCCAAACATTGGACATGATCATCTCAGGGAGTATGTTTTTCCAAACACTGGACATGGTCATCTCAGGGAGTACTTGTGTCCAAACACTGTACATGATCATCTCAGGGAGTACGTGTCTCCAAACACTGGACATGATCATCTCAGGGAATACGTCTCTCCACCACTGGACATAATCATCACAGGGAGCATGTGTCTCTAAACAGTGGTCATGATCATCTCAGGGAGTACGTGTCTCTAAACACTGGACATAATCATCTCAGGGAGTACTTGTGTCAAACAATGGACATGATCATCTCAGGGAGTACGTGTCTCCAAATACTGGACATGATCATCTCAGGGAGTACGTGTCTCGAAACACTGGACATGATCACCTAAGGGAGTACTTGTGCCCAGGTACTGGACATGATCATCTCAGGGACTACATGTTTTCAAACAATGGACATGATGATATCAGGAAGTACATGTGCCCAAACACTATACATATCAGGGAGTAAATGTCCAAACACTGGACAAGATTATCTCAGGGTCTATATGTGTCCAACACTGGACATGATCATCTCAGGGAGTACTTGTGTCCAAATACTGGACATGATCATCTCAGGGAGTATGTGTCTCCAAACACTGGGCATTATCATCTCAGGGGGTACTTGTCTCCAAACACTGGACATGATCATCTCAGGAAATTCTTGTGTCCAAACACTAGAAAAAGATCATCTCAGGGAGCATATGTGTCCAAACACTGGACATAATCTTCTCAGGGACTACATGTGCCCAAACACTGGACATGATGATATCAGGAAGTACATGTGCCCAAACACTAGACATGACATGATGGAGTACATGTCCAGACACTGGACAAGATCATCTCAGGGACTACATGTGTCCAACATTGGAATGATCATCTTAGGGAGTACTTGTGTCCAAAGACTAGACATGATCATCTCAGGGCATACTTGTGTCCAAACACTGAGGAAGATCATCTCAGGGAGTGTATGCGCCCAAACACTGGTCAAGATTATCAAAGGGACTACATGTGTCCAACACTGGACATGATCATGTCAGGGAGTACTTGTGTTCAAATATTTGACATGATCATCTCAGGGAGTACATGTCTCCAAACACTGGACATGATCGTCTCAGGGAGTACGTATCTCCAAACACTGGACATGATCATCTCAGGGAGGACTTGTGTCCAAACAGTGGACATGATCATCTCAGGGAGTTCATGTCTCTAAACACTGGACATGATCATCTCAGCGAGTACATGTCTCCAAAATCTGGACATGATCATCTCAGGGAGTGGGTGTCTCTAAACACTGGACATGATCATCTCAGGGAGTACTTGTGTCAAACAATGGACATGATCATCTCAGGGAGTACGTGTCTCCAAATACTGGACATGATCATCTCAGGGAGTACATGTCTCAAAACACTGGACATGATCACCTAAGGGAGTACTTGTGCCCAGGTACTGGACATGATCATCTCATGGACTACATGTTTTCAAACAATGGACATGATGATATCAGGAAGTACATGTGCCCAAACACAATACATATCAGGGAGTAAATGTCCAAACACTGGACAAGATTATCTCAGGGACTATATGTGTCCAACACTGGACATGATCATCTCAGGGAATACGTGTCTCCAAACAGTGGACATGATCATCTCAGGGAATACGTGTCTCCAAACAGTGGACATGATCATCTCAGGGAGTTCATGTCTCGAAACACTGGACATGATCATCTCAGGGAGTACATGTCTCCAAAATCTGGACATGATCGTCTCAGGGAGTGCGTGTCTCTAAACACTGGAAATGATCATCTCAGGGAGTACTTGTGTCAAACAATGGACATGATCATCTCAGGGAGTACGTGTCTTCAAATACTGGACATGATCATCTCAGGGAGTATGTGTCTCGAAACACTGGACATGATCACCTAAGGGAGTATTTGTGCCCAGGTACTGGACATGATCATCTCAGGGACTACATGTTTTCAAACAATGGACATGATGATATCAGGAAGTACATGTGCCCAAACACTATACATATCAGGGAGTAAATGTCCAAACACTGGACAAGATTATCTCAGGGACTATATGTGTCCAACACTGGACATGATCATCTCAGGGAGTACTTGTGTCCAAATACTGGACATGATCATCTCAGGGAATACGTGTCTCCAAACACTGGGCATTATCATCTCAGGGAGTACTTGTCTCCAAACACTGGACATGATCATCTCAGGAAATACTTGTGTCCAAACACTAGAAAAAGATCATCTCAGGGAGCATATGTGTCCAAACACTGGACATGATCATCTCAGGGACTACATGTGTCCAAACACTGGACATGATGATATCAGGAAGTACATGTGCCCAGGCACTAGACATGATATGATGGAGTACTTGTCCAAACACCGGACAAGATCATCTCAGGGACTACATGTGTCCAACATTGGAATGATCATCTTAGGGAGTACTTGTTTCCAAAGACTGGGCAAGATTATCTCAGGGACTACATGTGTCCAACACTGGACATGATCATGTCAGGGAGTACTTGTGTTCAAATACTGGACATGATCATCTCAGGGAGCACGTGTCTCCAAACACTGGACATAATCATCACAGGGAGTATGTGTCTCCAAACACTGGACATGATCATCTCAGGGAGTACTTGTGTCCAAACAGTGGACATGATCATCTCAGGGAGTTCATGTCTCGAAACACTGGACATGATCATCTCAGGGAGTACATGTCTCCAAAATCTGGACATGATCATCTCAGGGAGTGCGTGTCTCTAAACACTGGAAGTGATCATCTCAGGGAGTACTTGTGTCAAACAATGGACATGATCCTCTCAGGGAGTATGTGTCTCCAAATACTGGACATGATCATCTCAGGGAGTACGTGTTGAAACACTGGACATGATCACCTAAGGGAGTATTTGTGCCTAGGTACTGGACATGATCATCTCAGGGACTACATGTTTTCAAACAATGGACATGATGATATCAGGAAGTACATGTGCCCAAACACTATACATATCAGGGAGTAAATGTCCAAACACTGGACAAGATTATCTCAGGGACTATATGTGTCCAACACTGGACATGATCATCTCAGGGAGTACTTGTGTCCAAATACTGGACATGATCATCTCAGGGAATACGTGTCTCCAAACACTGGGCATTATCATCTCAGGGAGTACTTGTCTCCAAACACTGGACATGATCATCTCAGGAAATACTTGTGTCCAAACACTAGAAAAAGATCATCTCAGGGAGCATATGTGTCCAAACACTGGACATGATCATCTCAGGGACTACATGTGTCCAAACACTGGACATGATGATATCAGGAAGTACATGTGCCCAGGCACTAGACATGATATGATGGAGTACTTGTCCAAACACCGGACAAGATCATCTCAGGGACTACATGTGTCCAACATTGAAATGATCATCTTAGGGAGTACTTGTTTTTAAAGACTGGACATGATCATCTCAGGGCATACTTGTGTCCAAAACTGGAGAAGATCATCTCAGGGAGTATATGTGTCCAAACACTGGGCAAGATTATCTAAGGGACTACATGTGTCCAACACTGGACATGATCATGTCAGGGAGTACTTGTGTGCAAATATTCAACATTATCATCTCAGGGAGTACGTGTCTCCAAACACTGGACATGATCATCTCAGGGCGTATGTGTCTCCAAACACTGGACATGATCATCTCAGGGAGTACTTGTGTCCAAACACTGGATATGATCATCTCAGGGAGTACGTGTCTCCAAACACTGGACATGATCATCTCGGTGAGTATGTGTCTCCAAACACTGGACATAATCATCTCAGGGATTACTTGTTTCCAAGCGGTGGACATGATTGTCTCAGGGAGTACTTGTGTCCAAACACTGGACATGATCATCTCAGGGAGTATGTGTCTCCAAACATTGGACGTGATCATCTCAGGGAGTACATGTCTCCAAACACTGGACAAGATCATCTCAGGGAGTACTTTTGTCTAAACACTGGACATGATCATCTCAGGGAGTACTTCTGTCCAAACACTGGATATGTTCATCTCAGGGAGTATGTGTCTCCAAACACTGTACATGATCATCTCAGGGAGTATATGTATCCAAACACTGGACATGATCATCTCAGGGAGTACTTGTGTCCAAACACTGGACACGATCATCTCAGGGAGTATGTGTCTGTTAACACTGGACATGATCATCTCAGGGAGTACGTCTCCAAAATCTGGACATGATCATCTCAGGGAGTGCATGTCTCTAAACACTGGACATGATTATCTCAGGGAGTAAGTGTCTCCAAACAATGGACATGATCATCTCAGGGAGTACTTGGTACTTGTGTCCAAACACTGGACATGATCATCTCAGGGAGTACGTGTCTCTAAACACTGGACATGATCATTTCAGGGAGTATGTGTATCCAAACACTGGACATGATCATCTCAGGGATTACGTGTCTCCAAACACTGGACGTGATCACCTAAGGGAGTACTTGTGCCCAAGTACTGGACATGATCATCTCAGGGACTACATGTGTCCAAACAATGGACATGATGATATCAAGAAGTACATGTGCCCAAAAACAATTCATATCAGGGAGTAAATGTCCAAACACTGGACAAGATTATCTCACGGCCTATATGTGTCCAACACTGGACATGATCATCTCAGAGAGTACTTGTGTCCAAATACTGGACATGATCATCTCAGGGAGTATATGTCTCCAAACACTGGGCATTATCATCTCAGGGGGTACTTGTCTCCAAACACTGGACATGATCATCTCAGGAAATACTTGTGTCCAAACACTAGAAAAAGATCATCTCAGGGAGCATATGTGTCCAAACACTGGACATAATCTTCTCAGGGACTACATGTGCCCAAACACTGGACATGATGATATCAGGAAGTACATGTGCCCAAACACTAGACATGATATGATGGAGTACGTGTCCAGACACCGGACAAGATTATCTCAGGGACTACATGTGTCCAACATTGGAATGATCATCTTAGGGAGTACTTGTGTCCAAAGACTGGACATGATCATCTCAGGGCATACTTGTGTCCAAACACTGAGGAAGATCATCTCAGGGAGTGTATGTGCCCAAACACTGGTCAAGATTATCTAAGGGACTACATGTGTCCAACACTGGACATGATCATGTCAGGGAGTACTTGTGTTCAAATATTTGACATGATCATCTCAGGGAGTACATGTCTCCAAACACTGGACATGATCGTCTCAGGGAGTACATATCTCCAAACACTGGACATGATCATCTCAGGGAGTACTTGTGTCCAAACAGTGGACATGATCATCTCAGGGAGTACATGTCTCTAAACACTGGACATGATCATCTCAGGGAGTACATGTCTCCAAAATCTGGACATGATCATCTCAGGGAGTATGTGTCTCTAAACACTGGACATGATTATCTCAGGGAGTACATGTCTCCAAACCATGGGCATGATCATCTCAGGGAGTACTTGGTACTTGTGTCCAAACACTGGACATGATAATCTCAGGGAGTACATGTCTCCAAACACTGGCTATGATCATCTCCAGTAGTGCGTGTCTCTAAACACCGGACATGATCATCTCAGGGAGTACATGTCTCCAAAATCTGAACATGATCATCTCAAGGAGTGCATCTCTCCAAACACTGGACATAATCATCTCAGGAAATACTTGTGTCCAAACACTGGACATGATCATCTCAGGGAGTATGTGTCTCCAAACATTGGACATGATCATCTCAGTGAGTACGTGTCTCCAAACACTGGACATGATCATCTCAGGGTGTACATGTATCCAAACACTGGACATGATCATCTCAGGGAGTACTTGTGTCCAAACACTGGACATGGTCATCTCAGGGAGTACTTGTGTCCAAACACTGGACATGATCATCTCAGGGAGTACATGTCTCCAAACACTGGACATGATCATCTCAGGAAGTATGTGTCTCCAAACGCTGGACATGATTATCTCAAGGAGTACTTGTGTTCAAACACTGGACATGCCCAACTCAGGGAGTACTTGTCTCCAAACACTGGACATGGTCATCTCAGGGAGTACGTGTCTCCATACACTGGACATAATCATCTTAGGGAGTACGTTGTCTCCAAACACTGGACATGATCATCTCATGGAGTACGTGTCTCCAAACACTGGACATAATCATCTCAGGGAGTACGTGTCTCCAAACACTGGACATGATCATCTCAAGAAATACTTGTGTCCAAACACTGGACATGATCATCTCAGGAAGTACGTGTCTCCAAACACTGGACATGATCATCTCAGGGAGTATGTGTATCCAAACACTGGACATGATCATCTCAGGGAGTATGTGCCTCCAAACACTGGACACGATCATCTCAGGGAGTACGTGTCTCCAAACTCTGGACAAGATCATCTCAGGGAGTACTTGTGTCCAAACACTGGACATGATCATCTCAGGGAGTATGTGTATCCAAACACTGGACATGATTATCTCAGGGAGTACTTTTGTCCAAACACTGAACATGATCATCTCAGGGAGTACGTGTCTCCATACACTGGTCATGATCATCTCAAGAAGAGCATGTCTACAAACACTGGACATGATCATCTCAGGGATTACATGTCTCCAAACACTGGACATGAGCATCTCAGGGAGTACATGTCTCCAAAATCTGGACATTATCATATCAAGGAGTACGTGTCTCCAAACACTGGACATGATCTTCTCAGGAAATACTTTTGTCCAAACACTGGACATGATCATCTCAGGGAGTATGTGTCTCCAAACACTGGACATGATCATCTCAGGGAGTACTTGTCTCCAAACACTGGACATGATCATCTCAGGGAGTATGTGTCTCCAAACACTGGACACGATCATCTCATAGAGTATGTGTCTCCAAACACTAGACATTATCATCTCAGGGAGGACTTGTGTCCAAACACTGGACATGATCACTCAGGGAGTACTTGTCTCCAAGCACAGGACATTATCATCTCAGGGAGTATGTGTCTCCAAACACTGGACATGATCATCTCAAGGAGTACTTGTCTCCAAACACTGGACATGATCATCTCAGGGAGTACGTGTCTCCAAACACTGGACATGATCATCTCAAGGAGTATGTGTCTCCAAACACTGGACATGATCATCTCAGGAAATACTTGTGTCCAAACACTGGACATGATCATCTCAGGGAGTACGTGTCTCCAAACATTGGCCATGATCATCTCAAGGAGTACTTTTCTCCAAACACTGGACATGATCATCTCAGGGAGTATGTGTCTCCAAACTCTGGACATGATCATCTCAGGGAGTACTTATGTCCAAACACTGGACATGATCATCTCAGGGAGTATGTGTTTCCAAACACTGGACATGATCATCTCAGGGAGTATGTGTCTCCAAACACTGGACATGATCATCTCAGGGAGTACTTGCCTCCAAACTCTGGACATGATCATCTCAGGGAGTACTTATGTCCAAACACTGGACATGATCATCTCAGGGACTACATGTGTCGAAACATTGGACATGATGATATCAGGAAGTACGTGCCCAAACACTATACATGATATCAGGGAGTACATGTCCAAACACTGGACAAGATTTTCTCAGGAACTGTATGTGTCCAAAACTGGACATGATTATCTTAGGGAGTACTTGTGTCCAAATACTGGACATGATTATCTCAGGGAGTATGTGTTTCCAAACACTGGACATGATAATCTCAGGGAGTACTTGTGTTCAAACACTGGGCATGATCATCTCAGGATGTACTTGTGCCCAAGTACTGGACATGATCATCTCAGGGACTACATATGTCCAAACACTGGTCATGATGATATCAGGAAATACATGTGCCCAACCACTAGACATGATATCATGGAGTATGCATCCAAACACTGGACAAGATCATCTCAGGGACTACATGTGTCCAACACTGGACATGATCATCTTAGGGAGTACTTGTGTCCAAATACTGGACATGATCTTCTCAGGGCATACATGTGTCCAAACACTAGACACAATGATATCAGGGTGCATATGTGTCTAAACACTGGACAAGATCATCTCAGGGAGCACTTGTGTCCAAATACTGGACATGGTCACCTTAGGGTGTACATGTCCAAACACTGGTCAAGATGATACCAGGGAGTACATGTGCCCAAACACTGGACAAGATCATGTCAGGGACTACATGTGTCAAAACACTGGACATGATCAACTTATGGAGTACATGTTTCCAAACAATGGGCATGATCTTCTCAGGGAGTGCATGTACACTAATACTGGACATGAGCATCTCAATGTATACTTGTGTCCAAACATTGGGCATGATCATCTCAGGGGCTACATGTATCCAAACACTGGAAGTGATCATTTCAGGGAGTACTTATGTCCAAATACTGGACTTCATCATCTCAGGGTATACATGTGTCCAGACATTGGACACAATGATATTAGGGCATACATGTGTCCAAACACTGGACAAGAGCATCTCAATAAGTACTTGTGTCCAAATACTGTAGATGTTCATCTCAGGGCATACATGTGTCCAAACACTGAACATGATGATATTACAGAATACATAGATTCATAGGTTCATAGGTTAGTACTAGGCTAACTGCCCTTGCGAGCCATTTTAAGCCTAGCCAATTATCTCTTGTGAGGCTCAAACCCTGCACTTTGTGTGTGTAAGGCAGACACCTTAACCATTAGGCCACCCTCCCCACCCATGCGCCCAAACACTGGACATGATGATGTCGGGCACTACATATGTCCAAACACTGGGCAAGATCATCTTAGGTAGTACGTGTCCAAACACTAGACATGATCATCTTTGGGACTACATGTGTCCAAACACTAGACACACTCATCTCAGGAACTACATGTGTCAAAACACTGGACATGATCATCTCAGGGAGTACATATTGCCAAACACTGGACATGATCTTCTCATGGAGTACTTGTACCCAAACACTAGAAATGATAATCTCAATGTGTACTTGTGTCCAAGCACTGGACATGATCATCTCAGGGAGTATATGCATCAAAGCACTGGGCATGATCATCTCAGGGACTATGTGTCAAAACACTGGATATGATCATCTCAGGGAGTACATGTGTCCAAACACTAGACACGCTCATCTCAGGGACTGCATGTGTCAAAACACTGGACATGATCATCTCAGGGAGAACATATTGCCAAACACTGGACATGATCATCTCAGGAAGAACATGCATCAAAGCACTGGACATGATCATCTCAGGGACTATGTGTCTCCAAACACTAGAAATGATCATCTTGGAGACTACATGTGTCCAAACACTAGACACAATCATCTCAGGGACTACATGTGTCAAACCACTGGATATGATCATCTCAGTGAGTACATGCTTCAAAACACTGGACATGATCTTTTAGGGAGTACTTGTGTACAAACATTAGACATGATCATCTCAGGGAGTACATGTGTCCAAACACTGGACATGATAATCTCAAGGAGTACATGCGTCCAAACACTGGACATGATAATCTCAAGGAGTACTTGTGCCCAAACACTGGACATGATCATTTTTGGGGGTACTTGTGTCCAAACGCTTGACATGATCATCTCGGGGAGTATATGTGTTCACACACCAGTACAAATAGGAACATTAATCCACCATGTTTGATTGTGGAATTGGTTTTCAAAGAATATGTTAGTGGTTATTGTTAACAGCATGTTTCAGGTTTTACTGTGGGGCAGCTTTAACCATTGTGTGTGTGAATTTACTTCTGGCTAGCTGGAAAATTACCTCCCTTTATAAATTAGAATATTTCAAAACTTATTTGTTATATTTACATCATACAGATGATTAAGTTAGTCAGTAAGTTAGTTAGTTAACATAACTGCATACGGTCACCATGGACCTTTAATAATGAAGTTTCAGATAGTCCACATGTATTTTTACTGTCAATCATATAGCACCTCAAGTGGAATTCTGTTCCATCAACTTGGCATTATTTGTGTCATAAATCCTGCTCTCTCTTTCTAGTTTAATTTTTGTGTATTATATAGTTAGTTAGATGGTGTCTGAAGAGGCAATAATGAATATTTTAGTGCTCCATTGATAAAACTGAGGCAATTGTCATTATTTTTTTTTTTATTTTTATAAATAGCTTTTCTAAGAACTTGGTCATATTTTTGGATTAAAGAAAGTGATTATAATATGCTTCTTGGTAAGTTTCTTCATGAATATATACCAAACCATCCTTTGATAACAAATACTTGTGTTTTCAGAGGTCTATTTTATGGCATGTTAAAACGAATATAGTCAGAAACCGATTTGTAAGACTATCATTTAACCACGGATGAGTTAGGCTTTTGGTTATGCTGAAGGAGTACAAAGAGGACATTTTGATTGGCAACAGTGAACAACTTAAAATGAAATAAATGAATATTAGGATTCACACTAAATTATTAAGGGGTGACAAAATAGCAATATTTAATTGAGGAGAGAATTTTAAAACTATAATCTCACTAACTTACAGCATTTCTGCAGCTAACATTAAGAGATAAATTTTTGATAACTGAAAGTATATTTTGGGAAATGACTCTGTTGCCAGATGTGTTAGAGACTGTCTCATTTTGTTTATCCAAAAGGCATTCCCCCATGGACAAACAGAAAATTAAATCAAATAATTTATTAACACCTATATTCTATGAAAGCTACAAATAATCAATATATACTTTATAAGCACACTATTTTAATTAATGTTGACATTACCACCAGGGGTGATAATTATAAAACTATACTACAATGTAAAGAGCTGTCATGGCAATTATATTTGAATGACAAACATGATCCTGAGATGAAGGAATGTATTAGTGTTAAAAGTGGCCTCAAAATATATCCCCTCAGATGATTTTGAAAAGACAATAACCAGATTTAATAAAATCCATGTTGGCAGAGTGTCAAGCCTACACAGAGGGGTCCATGTCTGTGTATGCGGATCCTCCTTGGTAGCACACCATGCATAGTAATGAAGGTGTGTTACTGAGGGAGAGCCGGAGGAGCAGTACTGAATCAGTGTAGGGAGTGTGTCACTAACTGTGTCCATAGATGAGTAACACACCCCTTGCACTGCCCAAGTACCTGATAGCAATAAATGCAATGTAATATATATTTTTAAAGTTTGCATGGTGTGGCATGCAGCAACTGACACATGCCAGATGTCTAAAAATAGAAACCGGATACATTTAATTTATGATTTAAAGGTCAACTTTAAGCATAGCTTAGAGGGTTTGTGCAGAGCTTAGTGCTGCTTAAACTTGGCTCAGAGGTATATGTAAAAGTATAGCAGCATTTCCCATATCCATGTAGTCAAGTAGTTAGAGTTATGGCCATAGGTGTGGGGTTTGAATACAGGGAAGGGAAATTAAGAAATCATTTTCTAAATATAAATTATGCCAATTATTTTTAAAACATGATGTGCTGCACTCAGCTAAGCTCTGCTAACCATGCTAAGCCAAGAAAAGCACTGCTAAAACAATCTCTGTTTAAACACCACTTGGCTGTGCTTAGCTGGTTTGTGCACTGTTAAGCATTGCTGAGCATTGCCAGTTTAAGGAATGCACAGCTGGGCTAAGTTGGTTTGCCCAGTGCTAAGGGAAGCACCACAGTTTTAAAAATGTCCCAATTGTGCATAAGGGCAGGAAAACAGACTATATTAAGCTCACTAGGCAGGAGCACAGAATATTCTGTTGGAGTTTGAACTGTGCAGGAACTATGGCAGGTATTGCAGAGAGTGCACACTTCCAGACACAGTGGTGGGACATTCTGGAGTCTAGAGTCATGGTTGGACTCCTCATGAAAGACCATGAACACCAGCTGCTGCAGGGCCAGTTCCAGGGATTGGAGTACAAGTCAGAGGACTGAGACCAGCTGGCACGCAATCTTACCAGTGCAACATGTATCGCCCACACAGGTGAGCAGGTCTGTCACCATTATGATGATTTGAAGCAGCGGAAGAGAGGACTTCTGGACACCTGAATCTAGGATGCTCAGGATGGAAATACCCCACATGTTTGTAAGTACTGTTAGCATTGTTTTACCATTACCTAATCTGAATGTGTTTTAGACAGATATGCATAATGGTGTGCTTCTCTCCCTACAGCTGCAGAGGAGAGAGCTTCCAACCTAGAGGCCCATGCAGGGCACCTGGCCAAATTGCACTGTGAATGTGGTGAGTACAGATTAATTTGCAATCTATAGTCAAATGCACACAATAGAGTAATTCATTCACTGCAAGTGGGTACATACAGTACAGATTTGTGTATTGTAATAAATGTGGACATTGTACTGCATTAAATGACTACTGCCAAGTATAGTGTAATAAAGATTAAAGCATGAAACCTGATAAAAGATTCATACTAGGCTAACTGCCCTGGGGGCCATTTTAAGCGTAGCCAATTACCCCATGTGAGAATCAAACCCTGCACCTTGTGTTCATAAGATAAACATTGTCACCATTATACCAACCTCCCACCCTGTCAAATAACTTGATTGTCTTGGTACTCAAACCATGAACACCTCTCTGTAAAGCCACAACTCTAACCACTACCCTACCTCGGCTTTTGTTAATGAAATAAAGTTTCTACTGAAATAATTTTGGAATTACAGCTGTATTGCAACACCTGCATTATTTAAACTGTGTTGCAATAAAGACTTGAAAATATGCCAATAAATGCATGAAGGCACCCCTAATAAAGCGGTGTTATGCAATATATGTGTAAGTAAGGCTATTGTTCATGAAATTGTGTATGACATCTGCTCTGAAATGCAAACACAAACAATACAGCTAAGTGACTCAAGGTTAGCAAAGTGCTATGCTTAACTGTATATTTAAAACTGTAGTACAACATATACGCATAATGGCATTTGTTCTGCACTAACATCAGAAGCAATGCCAGGAACACCCAAGGTAGATTGTGTATCCAGGATTGTCATGTGCTAACCATTGCATTTCAGCTGTATGCATTCCTGCTCTGAGGTGTGGTGCTGCAGACAAGTATGAAACTGTAATAGCTGTAGACTGCAACTATACTATCTGCAATTGTATATGGGTCAGGTAGTCAACCCAATACTCCAATATGGTGTGTACATGTCACAGATATTTCCACCCTCTAAGAGTTTATTGTGTACACCTGCATTCTATGTATTAATGTGCACTTTACCTAGTATCTCTGTCATATATGAATCTCATGCATGAGTGTTCAAGTGTCACTGCAGTCTTGTATAAAACTGTACTACTAATACTAGGTCATATGTTGTTTCCAGGTGAGCTCTAGCAAAATTAATCAGGCAATAGTCAGTAGTGGCTTGGTAGTGCAGTTTGTTAAATGCTGTGTGTGATGTTTTTTGTCACACACAGACCAGGGTTCGAATCCAGTGAAAGATACTAGTGAATATTACTGAATAAGTTATGTATTGTTAACAGGTGTTCTCCCCACATGAATTACAGGTAAATTTGTGCAGTAGCCCTTATTATGGGTTAATAATATGTGTGTTCAGATGTAACAGAGTGTTAACAGCATTGATCAGGAACGTGATAAGAAGTCATAAAATAAAGGAAAAAATATAATATTAATAAAAGTTAATACATTAAATAAAATGCGCAATCTTGGTATGGCTGTATGCCTGGTGTGTCTGTGAATGTTTGCTAATGGTCTAACCTCATGCCTGCCAAGGACGGCATGATAGTTGCATACTCCCTGCACACAATATATGTCTGCCAAGTCACACTGTCACAGACTGTAATCACTGTTGCCTAATCCCTCTGTCACAGATGTATCATCGACATGATAAATTTCAATAGCGCAGTCACACTACAGCAGTCCACAGTTCACCTTGGTAGTTATATAGGTCCACCTGACATGTAATAGTCCTCTGTAGTTGTGTACCTGCAGGTGCTACTGCATGGCTCATGGTGTTCCATGAGGACAGCTTGAGAGGTATGTATGTGCTACGCAGCTATAAAGTACTGTTATACATAAAGGAAGGGCAGACCAGTAAAGCATATTACAGTACTGTTGCAAACTACTGCATATAGCCTATACTAGTATTAATGGACTGTATTTCTCTCTCTCCCACTCCTTATCTTCATCATAATTTATTATTGTTATACATTGGTTATGGTTTACTATTAACATATGTTGTTCCCTAAACATTACGTTCGGCCTTGTCTTTTATTACTGTTATGTATTACAGCAGTTGCATACTAACATATATTGTTGAATTACCTATGTTGTTGGCCTTACACTGTAACTGTTACTGGCATGATGTTACTATACTGGCTGTTATCTTACTTATTGTTGCATTCCATATACTATGCAATGTTACGTTACTGGGTTATTTGCAATGTACTGGCATGCTGTTATAACTAACTAAATGGTTTGTTCATTACTAACCTATAGACATTAAAATACCTCAATACCTCAGCTTGACTGGGTAGGCCAGTTCCTGGCGATCCGTCTACCCTACCTCAGTTGGCCGTGGCACCTGGTCCCAGCACATGCGTGGAACCACCTCAGGGGCAGACTCACCAACCTGAAGGGGCCTGGTGGCCCCTGCTCCCAGCCTCCAGCACAGCCACCTTTGGGACAGTGAAGGAGCAATGTTGACTGCCCAAAGGTGGGGAGCTCAGTCACACTGCTGCCATCTGGGGACATGTGGACCTCTGATTCCATAACACCCCCAAAAATACCCTAAAAGAACTAGGATGGCTCGAACTCCCCAATCTACTCAAACTCCAACAGCTTACAATAGTGCATAAGACCTTATACCAACCTAGCAAAACCTCAATACTTTACAGTCTTGTTACACCTTACACTAACCTGAGACACCTGCGCTCTTCTAACAAACCTCTGATCCATACTACTAAAACTAACAATTTAGCAGGTGATTGCTTGTTCTCCAATGCTGTTGGAAAAATATGGAATAAGCTTCCATCTGAGATCTCATCTCTCACATCACTCCCTCTGTTTAAAAGGAATCTAAAACTTTATCTCAATAAACACTGGATTTGCTCCTGTACTAACCCAGACTAACCATCTCCTCTTTTCTTTTTCTTATTTCTTTCTCACTTCTTCTCTATTCTTTTTCTTCCTCATATCTCTAATACCTTTCCCTTTTCACCTCAACGCATTTTTTATCAATTTGTATGTTAAATTTAATTGTAATTAATAATATGTTTATGACACAATAGTACTTGTTTTGTAATTTTGTAATTAATATTGGAGCTTTTCTCCCAGGGCCTCTACTGAAAATGGACATATATCCAGCTAGACTAGCTCGGTCAACAAATGTAAAATAAATAAATAAAATAATACTCTAGGTATCTTTGCCAAAAAGGACTGCAGCATCCACCCACTTTACAACACAGTACAGTATCAGCAATGCATCCATCTACTGTGGGAGTAGAACCCACAGCCTTCTGCATCAAAAGCAAGTACACTACCTGTTGTGCTATTAACAATGCAAGCAGACTCAGAATAAGCAGCACTAAAGTTTTGTTCCCCTGCAGCTCTCAGCTCCTTGTAAAATCTACTCGATACGCAGTTGTATCTCTGAACTTTGCAGCACAAGAAATCTGGAAAAAGCTGAAATTTATTGGGGGGGGACAAAAGCCCGAAAACCAGGGACACATTTTAAACATTGCTTGTATAATGTTGGAAAGTTGCTAGAATAAAATGCTGTGTTACCACCATACATTTCACTGCCATGTCTTTAACCCAGGGGACCCTGTGCAAAACAGTCAGAGAAACATACCACTATGCCAAATCAGCTGTTTTGTGAAAGAGAGGAAGACAAACTGAAATGGCTACCATTTAGTGAATTCAGTTCTCACCATAGCTCTCAACCTCTTAGCAAAAAACATGTGGACAAAGCCAGTAATGGGGGGGGGATACAGCCCCCAAACATTCAATGAATTCAGTTCTCACCATAGATAGCTCTCAACCTTAACACAAAATACCTGGACAAAGCCAATAATGGGGGAATACAGTCCCAAAAATAGGGCCAAATTTCAAATATCCATGTTATAAACTTAGACAACTGCTAGAATAAACAGTTTTGTGCTACCATGTATTTTCTGAAGAATATGAAGTCTGAAATTCAAATGCCTGTTATTTTTAAACATTTAACCAGGAAACTAGTCTGACTTGGAACAAAAGACAATTTTCAGCAGAGCAGGGAGAAACTCCAGACACATCTTTGTAAGATGGGAGGACATGCATTCTCCACAAAGAAGGCACCCCAGCTAAGAATCAAACAAGAGAACCTGTAGCTGTCAGGCAGCAATGCTACCAGTGCACCACCTGCACTACAGACTTTGCAAGGAAAAATGTAGATACAAAAACCACAGATTTTATGAGGAACAGAACAAATGAGACAAACATCTGCAAATTTTTTTTAGAAATGGTGGTGGATAGGGAATTCAGGTCCTTGCCACCTGCATCCGAGGTACAGGGTTCAAGCCTGAGTATCTCTACTTACCACCATTTGTTCTCTCTAGCCACCAGTATATAGAAACTGGGGCATTTCACACACTCTCACTTACTTTGTCCAGCAGTATAATCCATGTCACGAAGCCTTCATCTACCTGCTGTAGAAAATGTGTTCAGCAGTAATCCACACCTACCCGTTTCATGAACACAGCCCACAATCCAGCCAGCGACCATTTCTACACCTACCCGAAGCCGTATAATTCATGAACAAAGCCCGTGCAGCAGAAATCCCCATGAGAGCTCAGTCCTCGTTGGTTCTGCTTGCAGCTGAAGCAGTCCGGAGCTCCTCTGTTCTCTGCGGTCCTCACTGCACAGATTCCTGGGTATCTCACAGCACAGATTGCTGGGTACCTCTTTGTCTGTATCTAGACTGCTGATAAAGGCAGTCTGAGTTCCCCAATGTGTCCGCACATGTGCAGAGGAATTGGGACTCGTGATTTTTTTTCCTGTTTTTGTTTTCTTGTTTTACAGATCTTTCTTTTGTTTTTTCTAGGTGGGAGGGCTGCAGTCCGGCAGTCCGATAGCATGAGCCACCCCTGTCAGCAACTAGCATCGCATCTGACCCTGGGCATGGTGGTGTCAGCACCACTCCTGGAAGACCCAGTTCCTGTGTTCATGACTGGAGAAGGTGAACTGTTCATTCTGCAGTGTACAGTCCCCAGCTCTCAAACATACACATGTGCAGGGCTAGCACTTGGCTTGACTGTGTACATGCACACAGTCAAACATTACTGTCACATGCGGGTCACCAACAGACAAGCACGGCACCTCTCCATGGCCCAGCTAAGCAGTACCCCTTCCTGACTCACACCCATGCTGTCAACTGTTTGGCACAGCCTAGGCCTCTGACACCCCCACACCACACCCTGTGCATGTGATGATACCTGTGCCACATCCCTGCCATCCTACCATCAATGCAGGGACATCCAAACATGTGTATGATGCACAGGTTGACTATCTTGCATTATATGTAGTTTTTTAGTGCAGTAATGTTATGCAATGACAGGTGCTGTATGCTGGCATGTGTCATGAGTACACATAAAAGTTTGTGTACCTTTGTTGCATGATGTTAGATTGGCAGTAGTGTTGCAGAATGACAGGTGTCTGACAGAATGTGTATGTTTCTGTTCCTGGGGTCTGAGTGGCTAAGCTATGGAGACTTGGTGGCAATACAGCAGTCCAGGACAGCATGGAAGCACAGCAGAAATATGACATCAGCAAGGAATGGCTGTATATGTGCATGGTTACCTAGGTGCATATGTGTAGAACAGTGTGTCAGAAACAATGGGGGCAGTCAGCATAATTCTGCATGCATATCCTGTGATAAGGCCTGCCACACTTGATACGTGTCACCTGGGTATCCTCTAAATACAAATATGTGTGGCGGCGGATAGCATGTATGCCTCGGTAGATGTAGGCTTTTTCAGGCTAGCAGCTAGTGACAGGGCACTAAAACGCATGACAATTGCACACCCACATAGTCATATTTGTACTGCTGAATGCAAATGTATTTGTGCACTCACACACAGAAAGTTGCCTTTAGTGATATTAGTACCCCTACCTATTTATTAGTATACATTACAGCACTAACTACTTATCGCACGCGCCACAGAGCTTACCTATTTTGAGATTGTCATCCAGTGCTGTTAAGGTGGATGACATCAGCAGGTGATGACAGGGAGGCCAATGTTGAGGAGGAAGCTAGTCATAGGGTCATAAAATGATTGGCCATTGCACAAAATGGGCATGTCTGTACCTCTGTAAGGGAAATATCTATACACACACACAAGGTGGATGATGTGAGATTAGAACCCCTATCTACTACAGCTCGCAGTACTAATTGCACTCGCTACCAGTTACATGTGATGTACATGCGGTTGCAGCCACAGTACTTGTGGGCTACACAAACTGGCCTTGTCTTACATAGCCTGTGTGGCCTAAAGAGTGAACCTGCTTTATGCTGTTATTGTATCTAGTGTCCTAGCAACTGCGTACCTGTTAATACCCCTGCTATGTGCGTACAGTTATCACAATTTCTGTCTGGTTGCACTTTGCTAGCTGGACAATTGTTCAGTGACACTATGGCCTGTCCAAGTCCTGCGTTGAAGCCATTGTACATTACAGCACTTGCTTACCATTGTCTGTCTACAGAGTGACATTCCACAGGCCCAGGGTTCTGTGTTTAGGTGGTGTGTTTGGGTGGTGTGTTTGGGTGGATTATGTCATTATGCGGCCTTAGTCATTTACCATCAAACAACTGTTATGTGTGTAGGTGCAGATAACCCCAGCATTCTGCATGTAGGTGTGGACATTTGTGCATCCCCACAAACACATGCACACACATATATATATATATATTGCTATATTATATCAATATCTATATTATATCAATATCTCTCTCTCTCTATACATATATATATATATATATATATATATATATATATATATATATATATAAAAAGAACAGGGATGTCAACTTAGGTGTAGCTGTGTGTGCATTATGTAACAGTGTTATATAGATATATGTGGAGGGTCTACATCACTCTACACATTTATGTAGCACATGATCTCAGTCTCTCTCTCTCTCTATATATATATATGCCACACAATGATAGATAGGATGATCATTTGTGAGGGGTATAGGGAGAGACAGATACGTATACATAGCTGTCTGTATGCACAGACATATTTTCATATATCAGTTCTTTAGGCAGATGAGGCATCAGACATGGGCTCAAGTTAGCTAAGTGTAGAAGGATGTCCAGTGTGACTGTCAGTACTTACAAAGTGACTCCAGGCCAGACCTACCTGTACTCCAGTCTGGGATTTTGTGTGCTGCAACCAATTAACTGCTGCATCTGATTCAACAGTCCAGCACCTCCCTGATATTTTGTCCAAGGGATTCCCTGGCTGTGTGCTGAATGTAATATATAACTCGTACCTAGCAACTGTACAGATTGTAATAGACTGTACATAGTTTTGCATCATATGTATAGTACTTTTTACAAAGCATTGTGATTTTCTGGTACATCAGTGACAGATCATTATAGACTGGCATTAGGAAGTGATGACAGACATTTGAGTTACTGATTCCATACACATCAGGGAACCCATGCTACTGCATGACCTGTTATTATCTGAACTTTCTACATTTCTCTGGCCACTAGCTAAACCTTCTCCTTATAGTTGGGCCTTTGTTCCACTACTGTTCATGGGTTTGTCCAGATTTCCTGCTCTAAGTGGTTGTAGGTATTCTGTGACTGGGGTACATGATGCAACACCACACACAGTGTGGCAGTCTTTACATCTCTGACTGTACATGTTTTTCAGAATGTCCAGCATTCCACCCTGTATGTCTGCTCTGCTCCTTAGACAGTTGTATTTTTTGGTAATATACTACTACATGATGCTCACTGAATTGTTGTCCATACTGACACAGTCATGTGATGGCCTTTACATCCTCCTGCTGCTACTCTGACTTGTTACAACCTGCTGTTATACTAGCCACCTTCTCGGTTACTCATAGCATGTATAATATCTGTATGTTTGTCTCTCTGTCCCTCCATTGTCTTTGGCTTTGTCCAGCTTTCTTGCAGTAAGAGATTGTGACATATTGACAGTGTGTGGGACTTGTACCATAGGAGTACCTCACATGCGAAAGCTGTAGGAGCAGCCAGCTTCAAACCATGAATACCATCTACCATGCTAATGTACATAGCCCACTGAGCCGCAACAGGCATGTGAAAGTGAGTTTTAATTCCTCACACTATCAATAGTAGACAGACATATACACTTTGACCCTGCATACTGTGGAAAATAGGACATGTAGCCAGGTTGTTTGGGACAGCCCTGGGATTGTATGGTCTGCTGATATATCCTTGAAAACATACTCTGTTACTGCAGTTGTATGTGAACACAGCTGTGTTGGGGAGTAGGGGACTCCAGCCCTAAAAGTTGTGCATCTGTCCTATGATCCCACTGTTTGGCAATTCTCTTACATACTGCCATGGGGTTTGCTGCCTTGTGACCTGCTGCATATTATGAGGCAATCACTACTGGACAGAGTAGCTGTTGTCCCATACAGCTGTTTGTTCTCTGTAAGTAGCCCAGTTACCCACTCTATTCCCTTGCATAAATGCAGCAGGTCCATACATATGCTACCATAATCTAGTACTCCATACATTTGTTGTAAAGGAAACTGACTTACCTTGTGCATGCAGCAGTTGAGGTACCTGTGTTTCAGGGCTGACTCTGTCTGATGCATGCAGTACACAGCCAATACATGGTAGGATACATATTGTATGGTGTGGCTGGCATTCTTTTTAACTATGTATGCAAATTGGACTAAGATGTCAGTCCCTAGGACCCTAGGTTGTCAGTGCATTTGCTATGTGTTGCCTCTTTGCCAACACCAGGGCATACTGGGCACGCCTACTTCTGCATACAGGGACAGCCTCAGAGGCCTCCAAGTCCCCCTGTGGATGTGGCTGTGGGGATCTTGGTAGTGGTGGGGGGCTGTGTGTCCCTTCTTTGTGATGATCCTGATGCAGCTATTTCCACAGGATTATATTGTGTAGCATGGCACATACTGTGAACATCTGTGCACATGTGGCTGGAGAGTACTGCAGGGCTCTACCAGATTTATGTGGAATTTGATGTGGTTGGAGCTGGGATTGTGATATGTCCTGGTTTTAGAAATTGTTTAATGGCTTCCCAAAGTTTCTGGGGATGGTTTTGATGTTTTTGTTGCATTGTTTTATAGTATAGCTTTTTGTCATGCCTGATTTGTTTGTTTTTTTGGCAAGGTCACATAATTGGCGGTAGGTGAGAAGGGAGTCTTGATTTTTGGTCTTGTGGTATAGAGACCAGGTTCTGTCTCTCTGTTTGAGGAGCTGCTTGGTGTCATTGGTAAACCATAATAAGTGCTTGGACTTAAAATGAGTTTTTCTAAGGGGAGCTAGGTTGTTAGGGATATTGAAGAATGTCATTGAAATATTGAACAGCCAAGTCAAGGTGCAGATATTTTAAAGGGGACCAGTCACATTGTTGCAGAAGGGATTTGAAGACTTCAGGAGAGAAATGCCTTTTGTTGTGGACAAATTTGTAAATGATATTTTTAGTAGGGTAAATACGGTGCCTAAGAAGGTAAGTGGGTGGGTGCTCACTTAGACTGTCAGGAAGACAGCCAGATTGGTGACAGTGATAGGGTTTGTTTGTAAGTGTCCAGTCTAGGATTGATTCTTTTTTGCTTTGTTTGTCAAATCTGGTAGGGGATTGTATAATTTGACAGAAACCGTAGAGGTTAATAAAATAGGAGAGATTTTCTGAGGAGCAGGTAGACCAGTCCATGTTGAAGTCCTCTATTATTATTGTTTCTTGACTAAAAGCTGACGCATATTAAAGGAGGTCTTCAATAATGGCAGGGTTGCTATCTGCAGAAATATAAATAGCTATTATCATGATGAGTTTGTTGGAGTTTAGTTGAACGTGGGTGATTAGAGTTTCAGAATTCAAAAGGTCTAGGGGTTGATTTGAAGTCTTTCTAATTCGATGTGAACGGAGCAGGTTGAGCCAGTCCGAGGCACATGCAATGCAAAACAAAACAGTCACTTAAACTGAGTTCAAAGTTTGTTCATTTACCCTGTTATTCATTTTCAGTGTGACACTAAAAGAAGGATTATAAGGTACTACACATGATTTTTTATAGAATTGCACAGTAAAGTGAGTAGGAGGGTTTAGGCAACTTATTGGGAGGGTGGCCTAATGGTTAAGGTGCTTGCCTTATAAACACAAAGTACAGGGTTTGAGTCTCACAAGGTATAATTAGCTAGGCTTAAAATGGCTCGCAAGGGCAATTAGCTTAGCTTAGTACTAACCTATGATTAAATTTCTACCGTGCAATATATTAGTGAATGTTTAAAGACTTTACCTGAATTTGGACATCTAATGTTTTCATTAAAAAGTGGAAAGCAGGAGGTAGGAAAGACTGAAAAAAGGGAGACACAACAAAAGACACACCAAGAGGGTTGTACTGGAGGAGGTAGAAGAGCAGGAGTACAATGCTTTTGGTGGGCATAGACCACCTATTTAAGTGGATAGTGTGGGCAAGAAATAGTTAAAGGGTGTAGGGCAAAGGATAAAGAAAGAAAGATTGAGGAAGTGCTAGCAGGAGTCCCAGTCCACAAAGCCTCAGTTCTTTCCACTGTCAAATGGTGGTGCAGTGGATGACCACAGTGTTGAGGGGTAAGGACCTGTGGTGGTGGTGTGTTGGTCAACATCAACTGGGACAGCATGTCTTGTACACAGTGAAGAGAGTCTTTGGCTGAATCATTTCTCTGACCTGCTCTAGCACATCATCAATCAAGTCTAGTTGGGGTGTCTGCAGGACCAGTGCCACCAGCCCGACCTTTGAAGACATCCCCAGACAAGCAGAGGGTGAGTGCACAATAAGCTTGAAGGCTTATAGAGCCTCTCCAGAGGATTGTGGACCTGCAAAAAATTAACATAAATGAGAAGAGAAAGAAAATAATAAAAGACAAAGGAATGTATAATTAAAATAAGAAAAACAGAGAAAAGGGGGGAACAAAAGAGAAAATGACACAATAAATTCTCACATCATGTTACACAGCATTCAGTTTCTCTCTTTACAGCCTTTTTATTTTATAAAAATTTATTGAAGTAAAACAAAATGTGTAGGAAGTGCTTATGCAGATTTTTGGATGAAACTGTATGGAAAGTTCTTACGCTTACTTGGCAGCACAGTGTTTGCTATCAAGTAATGGTGGAGTTTAAAATTTGCAGTCTACTACACAAATGCAATGATCATATTTGTGCTTGATATGTATTTGTTTGCAATATTGCACTAAAACACCCCTTATAATTGCTTACATCTTAGAAAATCAGTTGAAGACAGAATAGTGCCTTTATATACTGACATATCTTTCTCTCATACATATATTAAAGGCACAATAGTGCTTCAGTTACCATGTTGTGTAAATTATTTCCCTACATATATTAATGAAATGATTTAAACACACAATATTATTTCTACTTTACTCATATTTACCAGAGGATTCAAATAGTTTACTGTTCTTCGTTCCTGCTGTCTCTTTTTATAGGAGCGTTCTTCCTCAGCTGAAATGAGAAGACCATTGTTTCCTTAACATTACTTATATGACTAGTAGTTATTTTCAATGCATTCTATTCACCAGATGCATAGCTGGCTCCACCATTGCCCAGTGTCGCCACACACCAGTACCCAGTATCAGCGCCACACACCAGCACCCTCTACCAGTACCACACACCAGCACCCTGTACCAGTACCACAAGCCAGCAACCCACCCCTTAGTTGTTCAAGTGAAGAGCAAAATAAAAATAAATACATTTACATTTTAGAGAACAGCTTTTTATAGTCAGGTCCATGCTCCCTCCCCGAGGGAGGGAGTACTTTACTGTATTAAGCCAATCTCATTTTAGAGATTGACTTATTACAGTCAGATTCACAACCTCTCCCTCAGCTAGGGGGGAAAAAGTAAGCCCTTCACTGTATTAAGCTGATCTTTACATTTCATAGATTAGCTTATCCATGTCCCTCCCTACCAGCTCTTCCATTCAAAAAAAAAACTGCCATTCCTTCTACTGGACACCAGCCACTTGGCAATTCAGGACCAGTATCTGCCCCTTCCCTTTATCCTCCTCCACTTCACACATCCACTTATAAAAATGCCTTTAAACTGTCACACACTGCTTGTTACAAATGTAGAAGTTAGTTGCTGCAGTTTATTCCCTGCCTACACAAAGTGCACCAGCTGTTCTTTTAAATTGTAGCAAACTGTTTTTATTCAAATGTAGCAAACAGTTGCTACAGTTTATACCCTGCCTGCATGGAGTGCTATGGCACTCATGTCTTAGTTAAAATAAAACAATTTTTCTATTAAACTGATACACCAAACAGTTGCTATAGTTTAGATCACCCATGGAGCACTGCCGGGCCCAGGCACCACTGCAAATGCAATACCGGCTGTATTGTGTGTGTGTGTGTGTGTCTGTGTGTGTGTGTGTGTGTGTGTGTGTGTGTGTGTGTGTGTGTGTGTGTGTGTGTGTGTGTGTATGTGTATAGTTGTACTTACATCCATCAAACACTACTTTTGCTGTCAGCTGTTTATTTAACACAATTTGGTTGATTAAACAGATGGTTAACATGGGGATTGTGTGATCTTGGAGTTAGAATATACAATTAGCAGGGGATGTGGAGGTGCATATAGAGGGGGGGGGTGCAGGCATGTTTGACTCCTGCAGAAAATGATGCTTTCTTCTTGTTTTTTTTTTTTTTTTTTTTTTTAGGTTTTGCATGCACCAAGAATGAATTCTTGGCACATGTGTGTTGGATTCAACATTATGCATGCCAACAAAAGTAGTGTTTAATGGATTTAAATGTGTGTGTGTGTGTGTGTGTGTGTGTGTGTGTGTGTGTGTGTGTGTGTGTGTGTGTGCGCGCGTGTGTATATAGTGTGTGTGTGCATGTGTATATATATATATATATATATATATATATATATACACAGATTATATTACTGATATGTATGTTACATTGTACATGCATTGTACATACTTATGTTACATATTATGTTATCATGTTAACATTCCATATGTTTGTATACAGATGCAGTGCTGTTTACAGGTACGTTTATGCTTTCTTTTGCATTATTATAATACTTATCACAGATACATTTTTGCAGGTAAACAAATTTCTTCTAGAAAATACCTTCACTTATTCAACTTTCTTATAGTTTACTTTTTTTAAACCTATGTTTAAAATGACCTTCCTCCAAAAAAATTAATACTTACAATAGAACTCAACACTACCTGGTCAAACTACTTAGCGTGCTGGTTGAGCCTATGCTTCTGTAAATTGTTGTACCTCAGGTGGCACTGTTGGCCAGAGCAGGTAATCCCTGTCAGGAGTGACAGGTGCTCACCCAACTCCTACAAGATATCAGTCTTTTTGTAGGGTGGTGTTTCAAAATTTAGAACCACTCCCTCTGGGTTTTGTCAACACCTTAACCAAGCCTAGAATACCAGTAAGGACATTACACCATGTACTGTTATTACTGAAAAGTTTGGTTTAACCAAAAAATGCTTTGTGTTTTTTTTTTAAAGAAAACATTGACATTTTGTTTATATGATGGTTAGAAAACATCATGTGATCATCATTTTTATTTGTATTACTTACAATTGCCACTGTTGGTGTGCATTGCCATTGTTATTTTTTGTGAAGTAGTACATCAGATTGTCATTTATTCACACAGCAGAGCAACAGTATTTTTTTGGGGGGAGGGAGGTTGCAGAAACACATACTCATATGTGTGTGATTACCAACTTTTATTAAGTGTTGAGTGGTTTGAGGTGAGAAGGTGTGCCAGATAGTGTTAGATAGGCAGAGATTACATTTCATGATTGTGCAAACCATCATACCTATGACTACTGCAAATCTGACTCTGTTTACACATTCCTGCTGTATGCTGGGGATTACTAGGGATTGCTGCTGACTATCACTTTCCACAGTGTGTCCACTTGAATCTGAGGCAGTGGTCATGAGCAGCCAAGAATAACTGACATGCACACGTGGCTCTACTTATTCAAATATTACTCTAATTCATACACTTAAGTATAAAAAGGCCTAACTTGCATAACAAATGCATAAATGGTGCTGAATTTATGTGAAATAGTTTAACAGCAACATAGTATGCTGTGATTACTCAAATTAGGCAGCAAATTACTTGAGAAAATCATAAAGTAAGAAAAATAATAAAACATTGAAATTTAATGAAACACTTCAAAATGATGTAAAATTAGTGAGTTGCCTTGTAGAAATGTTTATTTTATTGATATGACTGGCATATTATCATGGCTTCAGTGAAGAGTGTAAAGCTGTCATTTATATGTGGAAAACCATTGGCAGCAGTGATTATGCATATATACAAGTTATAATTGTAACGAAGTAGTAAGAATGTACTTGTAGTTTCATGTCATCTGCCACTATGTGTCCTTGCTTTAAGATTTCTGAATATAAATGAAAAATGACAATATTATGAATACACGAAAATGGCAGGGACTAGGGGAAGGAGGAATTTGTTACAAATTTGATTGCTTTAGTTTTGTGAATGTACTTATGGGCGGCCACGGTGGTGCAGCGGTTAGCATTGCCACCTCACAGCAAGAGGTTCTCCAGTTCAATTCTCAGCTGGGGTGCCTTCTGTGTGGAGTCTATATGTCCTCCCTGTGGTCACGTGGGTTTCCTACAGGTGCTCCGGTTTCCTCCCACATCCCAAAGACATGCTGTAGATGGATTGGACACTATAAATTTGCCCTAGGTGTGAGTGCATGCATGTGTGTGCCTTCTGTGGAAGGTTGGGTGCCAGGCTGGCAACTCGACACCGTAAAACTCCACTGCCAATCATCAGTGGACAGGTGATCCACTGTGGCGACCGCTAACCGGGAAAAGCTGAAAGAAGAAGAAGTTTTGTGAATGTATTTATGATGCGGCATACATTAATACAGCACAACTTTGATGGCCTGACATTTTGCATGTGTGTATAATTATCGGGTTTGTATTAACTTTGTTATAGGAGGATGGAAAGCGCACATGATCATTGTTGTGTTACTCGACTGATGATTGCAGGGTTCTTCTGTGTATGACTGCGGCCTTTTTCATGAATGGTAACGATGCAAAACAAGGGATCAATGCAGAGAAAGGACAAATTCAGCAATGCGAAAGTTCCATTCTCATGGCAGCCCCTAGGACACGTGGGAAACATCTGTCTGATAAAGGGGTGCCCAAACAAACTGAGAGAACAAAAACCTGTCCTGGACATTAATGCAGTGGGTGGCCAAAAGCACACATTAACATAGTGCAAGAAGATGGCAGACTACATGATAGGACATGTAAGGCCAGACAGAATGCAATTGCCCATACCAGTACTGGGAGGGGGGGCTCCAACTATTATCCCATCAATATCAGATGAGTAATACCTCCTGTCTGTCCATAGAGATGACTATGACATAGCCAATGATGACACAGGGATAAGGAGAGGCTGTGTGGCCATTGGCTGTTATCAACATCTGCAGCAGCAGCACTTGTCTGCTCAGGAAGGCTGGTTTAATAACAGTAACACAAGTGTGAACAGACAATGGAATGCTGACAAGGAATTATTATTTATTTTATTTTTTTATTTTTATTTTACATTTGTTGACCGGGCTAGTCTAGCTGGATACGGGTCTACTACTAAACACCGACACGACGATTCCCCGACACAAAACTCACCGACGCCAAATAACCGACATCACACAAACCCGACAATGCAAAACACCGAACATCATTACACCGACACACGGAAAGTAAACAACACACTACACTACATAGCATACACACTAGCCCTGACCCAAACCCTAACCCTAAGGTCCGACACTATCGCACACTTCACCTACCTGCACCCTAACCCTAACTCACTTAACCCACCCCTAGCCCAAGCTCCGACACTAACGCACACATCACCTACCTGCACCCAACCCTAACTCACTTAACCCACCTAGCCCAAGCTCGACTAACGCACACATCACCTACCTGCACCCTAACCCTAACTCACTAACCCTAACCCAAGCTCCGACACTAACACATCACCTACCTGCACCCTAACCCTAACTCACTTAACCCGTCCCTAAACTACAGTCCCTCACTAACACACTTACCTTACCCGAACCATACCTCCGACACAAACACACACTCACCTTTCCCACAGCCTAACCCGACATCCCACAATCTCGAGCACTTACCTGACCGCTCCTAACTCCGTCACCATCGCACACTTACCGGGTCGCGATCGCACATTCCCTTGTCGGTCTTTCCGCTGTCGGCAAATAACCCTGTCGGTAAACTTACCTGTCGGTCATCTCACGTCGGTGAATATCCTGTCGGGGAATCGTCGTTTTGGTCATTAGTCGTAGACCCCTGGATACATGTCCATTTTCAGTAGAGGCCCAGGGAGAAAAGCTCCATGTTGAGTACAACAAGCCATTAACAAATGATATACAAAATAACAATATACAATAACAAACACCAAATTAAGTACAATCATGAAAAAGTATACAGAAGAATACAGCAAAATATTTTTTTTTTCAAAAGTATAAGGCATGGCCAAAACAATAAACATTGATGAACTATCGGTATCTATGTGAAGACTTCAGTCAAAAGTTACGTCCTGAGCAGAGTTAGAAGAGAAGGCTAGATAAAGCAGGAGGTTGTAGGTGAGAGGAAGCAGCAGTTAGTCAGGGATAGAACAGGAACATAGCCAGTGAGTCATGAGATGAAGCTTAAGCTTCTTTTTGAAAAGAGTATGAGAGCAGAGAGTTGTAAGTTCAGAGGGAAGGGCATTCCAAAGCTTACCAATGGAATTGCAGAAGAGGGAGTCTCCTGCCAAATTGTTGGATCTGCAGGTGTTAATCAGAAGTTTATTAGAAGAGCGTAGGTTTTTCGGATTTTGGTAGAGGGTAAGGAGGCTTGCAAGAATAGGAGTATTGGAGGATTGGTGTAGGGTTTTGTGGGCAATTGTAAGCTGAGAGAAGTGGAGATGGTGTAGAAACTCTAACCAATCAAGTTGTTTAAGATTTAGACAGTGATGAGTTCTAAAAGAAGAGGCAGCAGCAAATCTGGCAATATTATTATAGGATACAGTCAGCTGGTTAATGTTGGTTTCAGAAAGGTTTGTATAAATGGGTGAGGCATAGAGCAACGTAGAGATGAGATGTGTTCTGGCTATAGCAGTCCTGGCTGTTGGAGTAAGAAAGGGTTTGATTCTATAGAGGGATCCAAGTTTCTTGTTGATCGTTTTTATTATACTGTTAATATGTGTGTCAAAATTGAGGTTGTTGTCTATAGTTATTCCTAGGAGTTTGGTAGTGAGGTCTGGAGAGATAACCGTACCATCGTTAGATGCAAGTGTAAAATGGATGGGGTTGGACTTACGGGTTGGGGAGAAGAGTAGAAGTTTAGTTTTCTTTGGATTTAGAAGGAGGCAACGTTTTGTAAACCATTGTTCAACAGTACTAAATGCATTCTGGGTGATGCTCTGCAGGTCGATTTGAGA
Organism: Protopterus annectens; assembly: GCF_019279795.1. Classification (NCBI taxonomy): domain Eukaryota; kingdom Metazoa; phylum Chordata; order Ceratodontiformes; family Protopteridae; genus Protopterus; species Protopterus annectens. The sequence goes on along the minus strand of NC_056749.1, from coordinate 778,769,719 downwards.
AGTAGCTGAGCAGATAATAGTGGAGTCATCAGCATACTGAATGCAGGTAGAATGTGGAATTGCTGACTGAAGATCATTAATATAGATGGAAAATAGGAGAGGGCCTAATATGGAGCCCTGAGGGACACCCAGGGAGATAGGTAAGAGATTAGAAAGATTATTGTGCCAAAGTACTGCTTGTTTTCTGTTATTGAGGTAAGATTTGAACCAGTTGATGGCTAATGGGTTACTTTAAACACATGGCAATTACTATTAATAGGTGAACCTTCTATAGCCACAAAAAATTATAAGGAAGGCAGTATGCATGGTAAGTGTCCCCCACATCTCCTTAGCAGGCATACATTAGTATATGATGTTTCTTTATTAGTAATGTTTCCAAATAATTTTTACAAGGACTTCAGCAGAAACAAACAGTTCCACTATACCAATAAATTTGGAGGATATCAGAAACAGAATGGCTGTTGAAGATGATAATTATTATGATGATGAAGATGATGATAACATAGTTATATTTATGAGGCAGCCTGAAGAAAGTGGCACACAGTCTTCGAGTTTAATGGCAGGATCTTATACCCCACAACATGGTAGTAACTCTGCAGGAAGTGACAGTGTATGACAAACTCAAGCACAAGCTGACATTGCAGTCATGCTAGAACAGAAAGAGAGGCTGGAAATGCACGCACATCTGCACAAGTCTCTCCAAACCCAGAAGAACACTTTCAGGATGATGGCAGACATTCAGCAGTAACAGTGTCCACAGTCACCTTTACAATGAAGAACCAGGTATGGGAATTTGTTATAGCTACCCCAAGAAACATATAAAGCATTGCATGCCCAGCAGCAAATGTGCCGTGACATTGTTAGAGCTAATGGCCCTGCCACAGAGAGTGTCAGCTGGAAATGGCAGACAGTAGAGATAATGCCACGATCACGCTGATGCATGGTATCATGGCACACCAAGCATCCATGACCACCACTGGAACATGAATTCATGTAGCTGGTATGGGGATAGGACCTGCAATCTTCCTGGCAGTACAAAGCAAGTGTGTTGTTTGCTAAGCCACTGACAATGCATATTATTTAATTATTTAAGCGTACACTGTAAAGTATTTTATACCAATGTTTGTCACCAAATCTTGAACTTATCTCTTTTTTTATTCAGTATATATATATATATATATATATATATATATATATATATATATATATATACTGAATAAAAAAGAGGTAAGTTCAAGATTTGCTGGTGACAAAAATTGGTATAAAACAACTTTCTAAGGCATTATTTTTTATTCCCTGTAGTGCTGATACTTCCTTTTAATGATAGTGTTGCACTAAAGAAAAAACATTACATCAAGTGAATGTGTACAAAGTTCACAGAGGTCTTATTTACAGGAGTGATGGCATTTCCTTTTTTCTAGATAAGATAAAGTAAAGGGAAGTGTTCAGTTCCAGGTGAGTGGAGGAGGAACGTAGGAAATGTAACTGAAGATAACAAGGTATGGTGCAGGTGAGAATTTATCAGTGGAGCTATCAGTTTACATCTGTAAACAGGATTCTTCCTGCAAGCACTGGATACTTCAAGTGTCAAAGAAGCAAGCTTTTCTGCAGACAGTTTGGCTGGCAGCCAAAATCATGCCTGAGATAAAACAGTGATACTCTACTCTGAAAATCTTCAGATAACATACAATAAAGCAAGTTCCCAATGTGCAAAGCTTCTCTTTAATTTAGCAGTGCGGGTATCTGATATCACCATCTGTCTGTTTTCCAGTAGCGGCAATGTTGTGAGGCATTGTACTGTTTGTTTTGCAGCCATACTGGTAACCTGTTATATTTCATATCTTGTAGTACCATATCCCCTCCATTCTGTAATAGCATTTACCTTTTCTATGACAGGTATGAAGATTCTTTTATGCATACATGGCCCAAAGTATTGATTTACATTCTTGCATCACTTAAAGGCATACCGCCTCTTATTAATATGTTAAAATTTAAAAGTTAAGTTGCATGCATTATGCACCTTGTATATGAGGTAAAGCATGCAATAACTCATTTGACTTTTTAATAACAAGTAAACATTATATTAAAGAATACAAACTGGTTGACACAGTCCATACTTTACAGCAGTACATTTAAATAATTAGATAATATGCATTGTCAGGGGCTCAGCAAACAACATACTTGCTTTGCACTGCCAGGAAGATTGCAGGTTCTATCCCCATACCAGCTACTTGAATTCATGTTCCAGTGGTGACACAGTTACTTAGAAAAGGAATGTTCCATGTTCTTTTGAAAAGATTCCAAGGAAATTATTGAAAAAAGAGTAGGGAAATTTCCCAGATGCATTGGGCAAATTATCCTTTGTTAGAATAAATACTACCTCAAGTTTTACCTGAAAATAGTCTATGCAGATGGGATAAATTCAGTAAACATCATAAGTAAATAAATAATTTAATAATGAATGAAGAACAATTTAGGATATTAGTTTAAAGGAAGCTGTGGTGGTGCAGCGGTAGCATTGTTGCCTCACAGCAAGAGGTTCTCCCGTTTGATTCTCAGCTGGAGTGCCTTCTGTGTGGAGTCTGCATGTCCTCCCCGCGGTCGAGTGGCATTCGTAAGACATGTGTGAATGGGAGTGCCTTCGTTGAAGGTTGGACATCAGGCTTGCACCTCAGCACTGTAAAACATCTACTGCCAAACATTAGCGGACCGGAGCTCCACTGTGGTGACCCCTAACCAGGAAAAGCTGAAAGAAGAACAACAGTTTTGCAAGACCTGATAGATCATGAAATAAATATTAATTGTGAATTATTCTGCAACCATGAAAATGGTTTTGTGATATCTAATAAAAGTACACATCATCTTTGTTATTTTAAACAGTCTTCCAGGAATATCTAGTAAAATGGTCCCCAAATGTGCAAGATAAAAACAAATATTACCCATGCTTTGTTCTGCAGTCCAGAATGTGGTTTTGTGATTATGTAGCAAAAACAGACACGATCTTTCTTTCTTATCTCAAGCGATTGGCTCTGAATACAAAAAAAACTGGCTCCTAAACAGAAACATAACAGTAAAATAATTAGAACTGACCCCCAGTGATACCTGGCTGGTGATGCTCCAGGGATACCACACTGACAACTAATAAATTCTGAGTCCATTTCTGACTCTTTTTAGAACTTTGTTTTGCCAATACTTTTTTACTTTTTTTCTTCTAGTATAATTTTCTGTCCTGTGGATGTGATTATACTTAAATACACACACACACACACACACACACACACACACACACACATATATATATATATATATATATATATATATATATATATATATATATCAACCAAAAATGTTGCATCAAAACTCTTGTGTTAACTGCTAAAGTTTTTCTCAGGGAAGGAAATATTACTGTTTTATTTTGTTTTACTTTGTTGCCTGAAAGTAGCACTGATAAAGTGCAACTTGTAATGCTGACTTGAATAAAATTGCATCTTTTTAACCAGGGAGAATTTTATACACTGCAGTTCTGAATAGCCAAGTTTACAAATAACTTGGTCAGGCACTTACCAAAATAAAACAATAATTGTGCCTGCACTTCGTCATTCAATGAAAGTTAAGCCCCCCAGGGTACAATGTCTGGGAAAGGACCTTTTGTTCTCTAACCCTATTCTCAGTCCAATTAGCTTCTGTGTAGACTAATGCAAACTGAGGTAACTATGAATCAGAAACACTTTGAGCATAAGCTTTCTAGCAGTAGCAAGAACCCGGTACCTATTTATATCCCTCTTCTGATCATAAATACTAAAATAAGTAAAAAATATAGCTACACCTCAGTTCACTAAATGCTCATAGCACATGCATAATGTTTGCTGATGTTTGATAACTTTGACAAGGTAACAAAAATATTCTGAAAGGAAAGCTTTGCACTTCTATTAAAAGAGTAATGATTCATTTCTTTGGTACTTATCACATGGTTATGAGACAAAATATTGCAGTAGTTATCATGAGGTTTATGATTACAGGTTATACATATAAGGACAAGGATGTGCTTGGACAGTCACAAACAGACAGTAATCTTTCAGGCTTGACAACAGGAATAAGATTAAGAGTTGTTTTTATATTTATAGTGACCACATCCCAAAGAGGGGTCACACCAACATATCCTGCACTGTTGAAAGGAACATGATTCCACAGAAGACAAGGCAAGGTCCTTTCCATAACTCCTAAGTGATGTGCTCATTTGAATGTGTATATTCAATGTGACCTATAAGAACCAACATTTAACCATGTGTAAGTTGTACATTTACCACAGGCAGTGTTTGCATTTGTATGCCCAATACAATGTTTTATTAATTTATATACTGGAATAAGACACAGATTTTATGTGTTTTGATTACAGGTTCTGTATGAATATTTTAAACATCTATCTAATAAACCAGTTTTGTTTACTTTAGGAATGCATGCATTAATTCAGTTAACTCAGTATTGAACATTACCTTACCCTGTTTCTTTTTTGTGCTATTTAATTTTCTACAATTTCTCTCTCTAGTTACTTCTGTATTATGGCTCTACTACAAAATGCTGAGCAGCACAACCCTGAACATAAGAAATGTTGAAAAATAATGCTTGAAACACAGAAGAGCATGAGTTTCAAGTTATTTTTGGCGAGGGGAAGCCCCCCCATACCTAAAGTGAGGGAAGTCCTCCCTACTCCCTGAACTTATTATATAGCAACTGCATGATCATAGCAACTGAAGGAAGGGCATGAATGGGTTTGTGCCTTACAAGTCTTGGCTGTTCGGTAATATGTATACCATTTGCAAAAATGAGCACCTTTTTCACTTTGAAATTTACATTGAGAAGTTTATACATGTCAACTAGATGTTGTGCGATTTATTTTAACGTAAAATGCCTCCTCCACCCATTTTACTAATTGATTGCTGTGCAGGGTTATCAGTTTGCAACTTTATAACTATATTAAATCTGGTTTGGAAATCAAATTTTCAGGGTCATTTTGTGGGCCATCCGTGTTAAGTGTTGGTAGGCACACTAGTATGTTTAATCAATTTCTAGAAGAGCCCTATGGTTTACAGTTTCTGTGGTAATAGTTTTTTCCCCCATTACTGAAGGCATTTTTGCTTTTTTTTCTTTAGTATATGTGATACTCGGTTGACTTGTTCAGTTACAGATATGGGTTGGTGGTAATAGGAAGAAAAGACACTAGTGGGGAGATTTTAAAGGCTGTAAAGGAAAAGGGATCTGTGACTATATGTAAAACAGAGGTGGACTCCACTAGTTTCCTGGTGTCATTCTAAGGGGATCCAGTATTTGTCTGCCTGGGACGACATAATCGACAGACCATGATGCTTTGCCAGAGATGGCCTGCACCTGTTGCCCTTGGGATTCCAGATACTGGCTAAGGCTCTTGTCACCCCTATAGTGCCTTTTTTAGACAAGGCTCAAATGACAAATTCACCACCGTAACAGGTAGAAGCAAGCAAAATCTGAGGGTAATGCTACTCAATGCTAGAAGTCTAAACCTCAAAATGCACTCACTTGAGGCACTCCTTAAAATGGAGAACATCAACATCTGTGCAGTGACAGAGACCTGGTTCAAAGCTCCAGAGAGCACCCCTGCATTACCAGGCTGTAATTCAAACCACACCTTTCGGCCACCTTACCCGGAACGAAGCACTAAAGGTGGAGGTGTGTCCATATTCATTAAGGATATCCACACCTCCAGGCTAGTTGCACAGCATAATGCATCCGAGATTATCCAAGTGCAACTAACTCTGGGCAAGACTGCAATCCAAATTGTAGCTTGCTACAGACCACCCACCATGCCCCATGATTCCCACTCCTCATTTCTTGATACACTGGAAAGTATTAGGGAACAACCCAACACCCTAATAATGGGCGACTTCAAATACCCCACCATTAACTGGCAAAACTACTCATGTACCAACTCTTTTGCTCAATGTTTTTTGGAATTCATAAATTCCAACACCTTGCATCAATGTATTCACACCCCCACCAGGGGCAGCAATATCCTAGACCTGGTCATTACCAACATGGGCAACTGGTGTTCCACACCAGAGGTCAATTCCTCATTGGTCAGATCCGACCACAAGCTAATCACCCTAGACATCAACATCCCGCCCCCACCCCCAATTAGGGAAACCACTGTAAAAAACTTCTCCAAAGCCAACCTTACACTTCTTAAGACAGAAGTGGAAAACTTCATGACACCCATGCAGACAGGCAATAGAGGTACAACTGCTGAATCCTACACAAATGCACTTTATAAGCACTTACACGACTGCATGGATCATGCTATCCCTAATAGAATCAAGATGCTATCCTCCAAAAAAAGGAAGCCAATCTGGTGGCCCTCTGCCATAAACAAACTCTACAACAGAAGAAAGAAACTGTTGCAAAAAAGAATAAAATCCCATTACTGGTGGAACTCCCTAGTCAACCTCAGTAAGAAGCTGAGATCCCTCATAAAATCCTCCAAAGCTAGTTATGAAAACAAAATTGCCACTGACTCTAAAGACAACCACAGAGCATTCTATAGCTATGTCAAGGATCTCAATGGCAACTCTCAAATCTGCTCTGAGTTACAGCACAATGGCACTAAAAATACAGAACCAACTGATATTGCCAGCATCCTGGCCGATAGGTTCAGTGCTAACTTTTCCCCCCTCTCACCCCCTAGAGGGCCCATCTCTATACCGGAAGAATGCAAAGTTCCTGTAATCACAGCTGCACAGGTAAAAAACACACTCTCCAAAGCCAAGAACACAGCATCCGTGTGACCTGACAATATCCCAGGCTGCTTTCTACACAAACTACAGAATGAACTGGCACCATACCTAAGTACCATGTTCAATCATAGCCTCACCTCAGGCTTTGTGCACACTTAATGGTGCACCATGATGGTTATCCCTCTCCACAAAGGGGAAGCCACGACGGACCCCGGGAACTACCGCCCCATTAGCCTGATGAGCCTGGTCTGCAAGGCCATGGAACATATCATCATGGAACTCATAAACAAAGACATTGGTAATCTCCAAACTCTGTACCCTACCCAGTTCGGGTTTGTAAAAGGCAGATCATGTCTCCTAATCCTGATTGACTTCTTTGAAGCAGTCACCAAAGCCATAGATGAGGGTAAGGTGGTTTACACAGCTTATCTAGATCTCGCCAAGGCTTTCAACACCACCACCACCCCACTCTGGAATTACAGATAAGCTCATTAGCCGAGAGGTAGCAGAACACAGTATCACCAAAATCCAATTAGGAAAAAATCCAAAAGGTTCTTGTCTGAACGCAACTTTATTACCAAAAATAAAAGCGTTTTCGCTGCTAAAACAAAAGCGCAGCTTCTTCAGAAACAAACAGTGAAGAATGTAAAAGATTTTGAGCAATGCATTTAAAATTGAAGGAGGAGTGTCAAAAGCGTCATTTCCTCACTAGCGCTCACTTCATAGGTTCATGCTTCTACTAGATAATATATCCATCAAATAGTACAAATAAAAATTAATGAATAAACTAACCCAATAAAATATCAAGTATAAAATCAATACAAAAATTATCTGAACGCAATCAATAATACTTTAAATACATTACAACTCTGTCATAATCACATTAAAACATATATACAAGGTAATCTAACAAGTTATTTGGTGTAACTTCTCATTTTTAACACTACTGAGATGTTGCAATTATCATTTAACCCAGGGCTGTAAAATGCATTGAGTTTAATTTGCCATTCTAGTTCACGAAATTCTAACAATAAAGAAAGGGGGCCTCCTCTGATGCTCATGGGAATATGATCTATTCCCATAAAGGAAAACTTATGGTCAGGGAAGTTAAGCACGTGTTTGGCTAAAGCGTTCTCTTGTTTGTTGGTCCTCATGGTGTAGACATGCTCGTAAATCCGCTGACGTAATTTACGGTCTGTCTTGCCAATGTAAAAAGCAGGACATGCATTACAGAATGCTCCATAAATTACTGATTTCGTGTTACAGTTAATTGTGTGCTTAATATCGTATTTTATGTCATTAACATAGAAGGATAGACCTACTCTAACCAGATGACACCAATTACAGGTTCCACAAATTGTGGACCCTTTACATTTAGAAAACTGTGGCTTTTGTTTGGATTGTAGGAGTTCTTTTAAATTCCTACCCTTCTTGAACACTACTCTAGGAAAAGGTCCTAACTTTTCGAACAGGAGAGCATCATTCCTGATAAATTGCCAATTTTTGGTCAAGATGTTACAAATTTTTCCAGCGTCATTACTAAATGTTGTAATGAAGCTGGTGGAGAGATTAACTTTGACTTGATTATAATTCCTGATGTTAACAGGGTCAGGAGATTGATTGCTCACTCTTTCTACAAGGTCAAAATTAACATCAGGTTGAATAATAACAGTCATTTGTTCATCTAATACTTTAAGTAGTGGTTTATAAAAGCCAACTGATCTCTTCACTTCGATTTCTGTGGTAAACTCATCTATTAACATATCTGGGTAACCTCTATTCAAAAACTGGTTTCTAAGAAAGGAGCATTCCTGGCCAAAAGCAAAGGATGTATTACATGCACAGCTCTAACCAACTGACCCTTTATAATAGCTTTCTTCTGTTTAAAAGGATGCTGGCTAGTGAAGTGCAAGATGGAATTACAATAGGTGGTTTTTCTAAACACTTTCGACGATAAACAAAAGCCGGGAGGTAGCAGAACACAGTATCACCAAAATCCAATTAGGAAAAAATCCAAAAGGTTCTTGTCTGAACGCAACTTTATTACCAAAATTAAAACAAAAGCAGCTTCTTCAGAAACAAACAGTGAAGAATGTAAAAGATTTTGGCGCCAAGCAATGCATTTAAAATTGAAGGAGGAGTGTCAAAAGACGTCATTTCCTCACTAGTGCTCCACTTCACTTTACATGCTTCTACTAGATAATATATCCATCAAATAGTACAAATAAAAATTAATGAATAAACTAACCCAATAAAATATCAAGTATAAAATCAATACAAAAATTATCTGAACGCAATCAATAATACTTTAAATACATTACAACTCTGTCATAATCACATTAAAACATATATACAAGGTAATCAAACAAGTTATTTGGTGTAACTTCTCATTTTTAACACTACTGAGATGTTGCAATTATCATTTAACCCAGGGCTGTAAAATGCGTTGAGTTTAAAGGGGGGAGGTCTAGTTATTTTTAATAACAGTATGTATAATGATAAAATGTCTTCTGTGTTGGAATCAACTGCATATTGCCCCTCATCTATTAATGAAATGAATGTAACCCATAGGAGGATTAGAGGATATCTTAGGGATATGTTTCTGGAAGGAAAAATTGATGTGGAATTATATAATTTCTTGGACATTTCCTTTCCTAAAGTGCCAGTGATGTTTGGCATTCCCAAGATTCATAAGAATCTTGAGAATCCACCTATGAGGGCATTGATAGATGGGAGGTTTTCTATGACATACAACAGCGCAAAATTAATTGACCATATTTTATTAAAATACTTAAAGAACATTCCCTCCATTTGCAAAGACTCCTGGACGTTCCTAAGTAATGTAAATGAAGTTACATTTAACACAGCGTACAATTTTCTTACCATCGATGTGGTGGACTTATACACCTCTATCCCACATCAAGAGGCTACTGAGTGGGTTGGGATGAAATTATGAGATCTAGGAGCCACCAATAATGAAATTAACATCGTTACTGAACTACTCAGTATAGTCCTGGAATCTAATTTTTTCATCTTTAATGATGAAATTTTTCTACAAAAACAAGGTGTAGCCATGGGCTCCCCTTGTGGAGCCAGTGTTGCCAACATATTCATGGCTTTTTGGGAACATAAGTATATCCTTTCAAATTCTATATTTAATGAAGGTTTAAGTCTATACACGTTACCTTGTGGTTCTGAGACATCTTTATTTTGTTTAAAGGTAACGCATATTCATCAAATCTGATGACATGGTTGAATTCATGAATCACACGACTTGTTTTCTCAAGTTTACACACTGTTTTTCTGCTCAAGAGATTGACTATTTAGATGTCAATCTCAGTAAAGACAACATTACCGGGGCTTATTTGTCGAAAGTGTTTAGAAAAACCACCTATTGTAATTCCATCTTGCACTTCACTAGCCAGCATCCTTTTAAACAGAAGAAAGCTATTATAAAGGGTCAGTTGGTTAGAGCTGTGCGCATGTGTAATACATCCTTTGCTTTTGGCCAGGAATGCTCCTTTCTTAGAAACCAGTTTTTGAATAGAGGTTACCCAGGTATGTTAATAGATGAGATTACCACAGAAATCGAAGTGAAGAGATCAGTTGGCTTTTATAAACCACTACTTAAAGTATTAGATGAACAAATGACTGTTATTATTCAACCTGATGTTAATTTTGACCTTGTAGAAAGAGTGAGCAATCAATCTCCTGACCCTGTTAACATCAGGAATTATAATCAAGTCAAAGTTAACCTCTCCACCAGCTTCATTACAACATTTAGTAATGACGCTGGAAAAATTTGTAACATCTTGACCAAAAATTGGCAATTTATCAGGAATGATGCTCTCCTGTTCGAAAAGTTAGGACCTTTTCCTAGAGTAGTGTTCAAGAAGGGTAGGAATTTAAAAGAACTCCTACAATCCAAACAAAAGCCACAGTTTTCTAAATGTAAAGGGTCCACAATTTGTGGAACCTGTAATTGGTGTCATCTGGTTAGAGTAGGTCTATCCTTCTATGTTAATGACATAAAATACGATATTAAGCACACAATTATCTGTAACACGAAATCAGTAATTTATGGAGCATTCTGTAATGCATGTCCTGCTTTTTACATTGGCAAGACAGACCGTAAATTACGTCAGCGGATTTACGAGCATGTCTACGCCATGAGGACCAACAAACAAGAGAACGCTTTAGCCAAACACGTGCTTAACTTCCCTGACCATAAGTTCTCCTTCATGGGAATAGATCATATTCCCATGAGCATTAGAGGAGGTCCCCTTTCTTTACTGTTAGAATTTCGTGAACTAGAATGGCAAATTAAACTCAACGCATTTTACAGCCCTGGGTTAAATGATAATTGCAACATCTCAGTAGTGTTAAAAATGAGAAGTTACACCAAATAACTTGTTAGATTACCTTGTATATATGTTTTAATGTGATTATGACAGAGTTGTAATGTATTTAAAGTATTATTGATTGCGTTCAGATAATTTTTGTATTGATTTTATACTTGATATTTTATTGGGTTAGTTTATTCATTAATTTTTATTTGTACTATTTGATGGATATATTATCTAGTAGAAGCATGTAAAGTGAAGTGGAGCGCTAGTGAGGAAATGACGTCTTTTGACACTCCTCCTTCAATTTTAAATGCATTGCTTGGCGCCAAAATCTTTTACATTCTTCACTGTTTGTTTCTGAAGAAGCTGCGCTTTTGTTTTAGCAGCGAAAACGCTTTTATTTTTGGTAATAAAGTTGCGTTCAGACAAGAACCTTTTGGATTTTTTCCTAATTGGATTTTGGTGATACTGTGTTCTGCTACCTCCCGGCTTTTGTTTATTACAGTCTGTGGTGCCGGTGTTCTTAAAGATAAGCTCATTAAACTAGGTATAAATCCCTATGTCACAAGATGGGTTGCCAACTGGCTCATGGACAGAACCCACACTGTGAAAGTAGCAGACTCCAAATCCGACTTCAGACCAGTGACAAGTGGAGTACCGCAGAGTTCAGTCCTGGGTCCTCTCCTGTTTGGTATCTACTTCTCTGAAGTACAGGCTAACACAGAAGGTCTTTGGCTAACAAAGTTTGCAGATGACTGCAAACTAGGAGCCATAATCGAAACTCCTAACGATGTGGACATACTACAAATGGGCCTCACTGAGACAGATGCCTGGTGTCAAAGCCATGGCCTGAAGCTCAATGCCAAAAGGTGTATTGTCATCCCCTTTGGTAAAAACTCTGTACCCATGAACTACCACATAAGTTGTAGTCTACTCAATGCCAAAAGTGTGATAAGAGACCTTGGGATGCAGGTGGACAGTAGTCTCTCCTTTGATAATCACATCACCACAGTGGTCAGGAAATCCTTCTACGTGGCTCACCTCATTGCAAAAGGTTTCTCATCCAGAAAAAAAGAGGTCATTGTTCCCCTCTACTCATCACTCATTAGACCCATTATAGAGTACAACGCCCCTTTTGGTATGTACCTCACAAGACATCTACAACAACTGGAAAGGCCACAAAAATATGCCCTACGCAGACCGTCTCTAAAAACTCCAGCTTTACTCCATGACATATCGCCTACTCAGAGGCGATCTCTGCCTAACATGCAAAGCTATGTCAAACCCAGAGCTGTTGGATATGCTACACTTAAAGAAATCCCAATCCCTCCAAGCTACACGCTCTAGGGACCTAAACCTTGTTACCACAATAAACAGAACATGCTGGAGGGATAGATTCCTGTCCCAGAGACTTCCCATATTCTGGAACAGACTACCTATCTATGTCAAACAGAGCTCCTCATTAGAACTCTTCAAGAAAAATCTTGATGACTGGATGGGAAATAAGAAATTCACCCCAAGGATCACTTCTGTGGCTCTGCTCGACAGGGGCACAGGAAAATAATTTTCTTGTGTGGCGAAAGCCAGGGTACCTTTTTGGCTAGGCTTATATAGGCCCTAGGGCTAATAGCCTAGTACCTACCTATGCACCTACCTATGAACCTAAAAACTGTATTGACGGAATGTTTCATGCAAAGGAAGATAAATGCACGTACACATTCACACACACACACACACACACACACACACACACACACACACACACACACACACACACACACACACACACACACACACACACATGCACACATGTGTGCAAATATACTTATGCACATATATTCACACAATTGTACATTAATTGCTATTTAGCTATCTTGCACTTTTCAGGTAATCACCACATACTCATTACCTGTACGTTGCTATATACATTACCTGTACGTTGCTATATACATTACCTGTATGTTGCTATACTCATTACCTGTTATACTCATTACCTGTACATTGCTATATACAATACCTGTACATTGCTATATACATTACCTGTACATTGCTATATACATTACCTGTACGTTGCTATATACATTACCTGTTGCTATATACATTACCTGTACGCCTGTTACATTACCTGTACATTGCTATATACATTACCTGTACGTTGCTATATACATTACCTGTACGTTGTTATACTCATTACCTGTACGTTGCTATATACATTACCTGTACGTTGCTATATACATTACCTGTACGTTGCTATACTCATTACCTGTACATTGCTATATACATTACCTGTACGTTGCTATATACATTACCTGTACATTGCTATATACATTACCTGTACATTGCTATACACATTACCTGTACGTTGCTATATACATTACCTGTACGTTGCTATATACATTACCTGTACGTTGCTATACTCATTACCTGTACATTGCTATATACATTACCTGTACGTTGCTATATACATTACCTGTACGTTGCTATATACATTACCTGTACGTTGCTATATACATTACCTGTACGTTGCTATATACATTACCTGTAATGCTATATACATTACCTGTACGTTGCTATATACATTACCTGTACGTTGCTATACTCATTACCTGTACGTTGCTATATACATTACCTGTACGTTGCTATATACATTACCTGTATGTTGCTATATACATTACCTGTACGTTGCTATATACATTACCTGTACGTTGCTATACTCATTACCTGTACGTTGCTATATACATTACCTGTACGTTGCTATACTCATTACCTGTACGTTGCTATATACATTACCTGTACGTTGCTATATACATTACCTGTACGTTGCTATATACATTACCTGTACATTGCTATATACTCCATCAGATCCCATCGAAGGACATTTGTTCCTATATTATTGCACAGCTCATCACTTCAAATATTACTTCACTATCTCTGTGTCTCAAAACATCATAACATCAAAATTACTCTGTTTCCTACTTGTACCTTTCATAACTGTTGATGTTTTCTAATTATATTTTATTTTATAAGCTTTTCTCTTTGAATCTCCTGTTAAATGGGCTCTGTCCAGAAGGCTTAACCTGGATTACAAAATATATAATATAAACAAAGATTATAACTCAGTTTACATAATGCACTTTCATTAATTACATATTCTGCAGTTGTACCATACATAAGTTTACAAATGCGTGAACGGTACAGATCATCTTGGGCATAAACACAAGCAGAAAGACATCTTTTGTTTTACAAACACACTGTAATGGTATAAAAATGCTCATACAGTACTGCTT
>NC_056749.1:778725322-778750322 GCF_019279795.1 Protopterus annectens | reverse complement strand
CCTTTCCAATCTAGCTTCCACTACTTTTTCCCATAACATCATACTGTGACTGATCAGTTTAATCCCTCTGTAGTTACTACAGCTCTGCACATCACCCTTATTCTTAAAAATCGGTACCAAAACACTTTTTCTCCATTCCTCAGGCATCCTCTCACTTTCCAAGATTTCATTAAACAATCTAGTTAAAATCTCCACTGCCATTTCACCTAAACACCTCCATGCTTCCACAGGTATGTCATCTGGACCAACAGCCTTTCCATTCTTCATCCTCTTCATAGCTATCCTTACTTCCTCCTTGTTAATCCACTGTACTTCACAATTCACTATCCCTACATCATCCAACCTTCTCTTCCTCTCATTCTCTTCATTCATCAGACCCTCAAAGTACTCTTTCCATCTGCTCAACACACTCTCCTCATTTGTGAATACATTTCCCTCATTATCCTTTATCACCCTTACCTGCTGCACATCTTTACTAGATCGGTCCCTCTGTCTAGCCAATTGGTACAGGTCCTTTTCTCCCTCCTTAGTGTCCAATCTTTTATACAACTTGTCATACACCTTATCCTTAGCCTTCACCACCTCTCTCTTTGCCTTGTACCTCATCTCCTTATACTCTTGTCTACTTTCTTCATCTCTTTGACAATCCCACTTCTTCTTCGCCAACCTCTTTCTCTGTATACTCTCCTGTTCTTCTTCATTCCACCACCAGGTCTCCTTGTCCTCCTTCCTCTTTCCAGATATCACACCAAGCGCCCTTCTAGCCATCTCTCTTACTAGCTCTGATGTAGTTACCCAGCTATTCGGTAACTCTTCACTGCCACCCAGTGCCTGTCTTAACTCTTCCCTGAACATCACCTCACAATTACCATTTTTCAGTTTCCACCATTTGATCCTTGGTGCTGCCCTCACATTCATCCTCCTCTTCTTGATCACCAATGTCATCCTACAAACCACCATCCTATGCTGCCTAACTACACTTTCACCTGCCACCACTTTACAGTCTCCAATCTCCTTCAGACTGGCCCTTCTACATAAGATATAATCCATCTGTGTGCATCTCCCTCCACTCTTGTATGTCACTCTATGCTCCTCCTTCTTGTTAAAATATGTATTCAACACAGCCATGCACATCCTTTTTACAAAATCCACTACCATCTGACCTTCTGCATTCCTTTGCTTAATACCATACCTACCCATCACTTCCTCATCCCCTCTGTTCCCTTCACCAACATGCCCATTGAAATCTGCTCCAATCACCAGTCTCTCTCCCTTGGGTACAGTCATAACCACTTCATCCAACTCACTCCAAAAGTTTTCTTTCTCGTCCATCGCACACCCAGCTTGTGGAGCATATTCACTAACAACATTCATCATTACACCATCAATTTCCAGCTTCATAAACATCACTCTATCCGACACTCTTTTCACCTCCAAAACACTCTCAGCATACTGTTCCTTCTGGATAATGCCTACGCCATTTCTCCTCCCATCCACACCATGATAAAACAATTTGAACCCACCTCCGATAGACCTAGCCTTGCTCCCCTTCCATCTGGTCTCTTGCACATACAATATACCAACCTTCCTTCGGTCCATCATATCAGCTAGCTCTCTCCCTATACCAGTCATACTGCCAACATTCAAAGTTCCGACCCTCACTATCACAGTCCTAGCATTTACCTGCCTTTGGCCATGCCTTAATAATAATAATACTACTAATAATAATAATAATAATAATAATAATAATAAGCATTATGTTACATTAAGCAGAGTGTGCTAATAATACGTAATACCATGAATAGCAAAACATTTGGTTCAGAAAACCAAATCCCCTCCTGTTCCACTAGTACAGCCTCAACTACGTAGGTATCAACAGATAATGGATAATAACCACTATTAAGAATAAAATAATTTACGTAATTAAAGTCACACAGTTACAGGAGTTATTGTCTATGAGGTATAGTTTAATGTCCTGTTGGAACTTAAGAGACAGGCTAGACACTTAATGTCATAGGGAAGGGAATTCTCCTTTTGGGGCTCTTTATCAGATCCTAAAGCCTAACCTACTAATGGTAAACTGAATAGCTCAAAATCATCAGAAAACAAACACACTGAAACAAGATGTGACATAAGTGACCAAGCACCATCTGCAACCCCCCCATACTATTGTTACTTATGCATACCAGTAACACAGATGTGTAACTATAGGTAAAACAAAAACACCTACAGGGGTGAAAAAATATCTCACACAACTGTGATCTCAAAGTAGACTTGACAAATGTAAAAACATTAAGGGAATTGTGTACTGGGGGTACTGGGATCGGGGAGATTGCTTTACTGCAGTTGCAGTTCATTGAATTATTGATCTGTCGCATATCGTCTACTCAGAGGTGATCTCTGCTTAACATACAAGGCCATGTCAAACCCAGAGCTGTTGGACATGTTACACTTAAAGAAATCCCAATCCATCAGAGCCACACGCTCCAGGGATCTAAACCTTGTCATCACAATAAACAAAACATGCTGGAGGGATAGGTTCCTGACCCAGAGACTCCCCAGACTCTGGAATAGATTGCCCATACATGTCAAGAAGAGTGCCTCTTTGGCCCTCTTCATAAGGAACCTTGACAATTGGATGGGAGAAAGGAAATTCACCCCGGGGATCACGTCAGTCACCCTTCTAGACAGGGGTCCAGGGAAGTAAATAGTGTGGGAAGAAATATCTAGGGAATTGTTATGGCTAGGTTTGTATAGGCCCTAGGGCTGATAGCCTAGTACCATCCTATGAACCTATGAACCTATGATCTCTCCCACATTTCTGCATTTTTATGCTAGGAGTGAGGAAGCTCCATGCTAACCTGCAGACACTTCAGTGAAGTATCTGTATTGTTCACAGGACTACAGCTTGAGTTGAGTATATATCTACACACACACACACACACACACACACACACACACACACACACACACACACACACACACACACACACACACACACACACACACACACACACACACACACACACACACACACACACATACAGAGAGAAAGACAGAGATAGATAGATAGATAGATAGATAGATAGATAGATAGATAGATAGATAGATAGATAGATAGATAGATAGATTGATACACAGACAGATATTCATGGTGGTGTGGAGAATCTGTTTCCCATGTACAGATGAAGGGTAGCAAAAGCATTAGTTTTGGTAGTTTTGATAAAACATTCCATTAGTGTAATTTCTTTGACAGATTATTGTTTGACCTAGTCTTACAACGTTCCATGTTGTACTTATAAATGTGTGTATGTATGGACAGATGGATAGATGGACAGATACAGTGGATATACAAAGTGTACACATCCTTGTTAAAATGCCAGGGTTTTGTGATATACAAAAATGAGACCATAATAAATAATTTCAAAACTTTTCCCACATTTATTGTGACCTATAACCTGTACAATTCAATTGAAAAACAAACAAATCTGCTAGGGGAAAAAATATAAAAAATAAAAAATGTACAATAACCTGGATGCATAAGTGTGCACATCCTTAAACTAATACTTTGTTGAAGCACCTTTTGATTTAATTACAGCATTCAGTCTTCTTGGGTAGGAGTCTATCAGCATTGCACATCTTGACTTGGTAATATTTGCCCACTCTTCCTTGCAAAAGCGCTACAAATCTGTCAGATCGCAAGTGCATCTCTTGTGCACAGCCCTCTTCAGGTCACCCCACAGATTTTCTATTGGATTTAGATCTGGGCTCTAGCTGGGCCATTCCAAAACTTGAATTTTCTTCTGGTGAAGCCATTCTTTTGTTGATTTGAATGTATGCCTGGGGTCATTGTCGTGTTGAAAGGTGAAATTCCTCTTCATCTTCAGCTTTCTAGCAGATGCCTGAAGGTTTTGGTCCAAAAGTGACAGATATTTGGAACTGTTCATAATTCCCTCCACCTTGACTAAAGCCCCAGGTCCAGCTGAAGAAAAGCAACCCCAAAGCTTGACACTGACACCACCATGCTTCACCATGGGGATGGTGTTCTTTTGGTGATGCGAAGTGTTGTTTTTGCACCAAACGTACCTTTTGGAATTGTGGCCAAAAAGTTCAACCTTGGTTGCATCAGACCATAACACATTTTCCTGCATGCTTTTGGGAGACAATGTATTGTTTTGCAAATTTTAGCCGGGCCTGAATATTTTTCTGTGTAAGAAAAGGCTTCCATCTTACAACCATACCCCATAGTCCAGACATATGGAGAATATGGGAGATTGTTGTCACATGTAATACACAACCAGTACTTGCCAGAAATTCCAGCAGCTCCTTCAGTGCTGCTGCAGGTCTCTTGGCAGCCTCCCTGACCAGTTTTCATCTTGTCTTTTCATCAATTTTGGAGGAATGTCCAGTTCTTTACAATGTCACTGTTGTCACATATTTTCTCCACTTTTTGACGACTGTCTTCACTGTGTTCCATGGTATATCCAATGATGTGGAAATTTTTTTGCGCCCTTCTTCTGACTGATACCTTTCAACAATGAGATCCCTTTGATGCTTTGTAAGCTCTCTGCGAACCATGTCTTTTGCTGTAGCAGACAGCTGAGTAAATGTCAGGAAAATCCTACTAGGACAGATGAACTTTATTTGGGGTTAATCAAAGTCTCTTTAATGATGGCAGGTGTGCACCCAAGTAGACTGAATGTTGTAATTAAATCAAAAGGTGCTTCAACAAAGTATTAGTTTAAGGGTGTGCACACTTATGCAACCAGCTTATTGTACATTTTTTATTTTTTATATTTTTCTGCTAACAGATTTGTTTGTTTTTCAATTAAACTATACAGGTTATGGGTCATGTTAAAGGTGGGAAAAGTTTTGAAATTATTTATTGTGGTCTAATTTTTTTATATCACAAAAACATGGCATTTTAACAGGGGTTAATCTCTATCTATCTATCTATCTATCTATCTATCTATCTATCTATCTATCTATCTATCTATATATGTGTGTGTGTATAAACACACACACACACACACACACACACACACACACACACACAGATAGAAAGACAGATGTAGATATATATGTCTGTCTGTCTACATGAATAGAGTCACATTAGTTGAATGGATTATGTCCAATGCTGGGAGTGTGGATCACACTCTGATAAATGTTGCCAGACCTCAGAAACAAGGTTTAACGTGCTCTGCTGGAGGCAAGTCCAGGTCTCTCTCCTTATGATACAGTCCAGACTAGAAAAACTGCAAAGAGTTGAGCCAGTGTGCACTGATTGAAAAGCTTTAAAGTGTTTCTAGACTTCACCAAAGCACAGGAATGTTCTTTTTCTTCATTTTATTACTGCACTTATAGTCATTTTTCTATTATGCTGATTTTAAACTGCTTGTTTATCTAATTTATAGTTAATTTCCCCTGTTAATAATTGTTTGGTAAAAACCTTTTCTGGCATATTGTGGTGGCTGTCTTGGAGGGAGGAGTTGTTGGTTTAGTGGGAGTACTATTGGCTTGAATTTATAGTTGTTTTTCATTGGATCACGTTTGTCATTGCATGTTATATACTGTGATCAGCTGAGCTTTGTTTGTTGTCTTTCCAACAGGTGACAGATAGCTGAGTTTATGTCACTGACTAAAAACCATAAACATGTTTCTTGATTACAAAAAAATCAGGACATTTTTTTTGTTTGTTTCTTTTAAGATTTTATTACTGCAGTTAATGTTGTTTTTCCATACTTCTGACTTTAAACTTCTTTTATATCTGATTTACACTTAGTTTCCTCTGTTAATAATTATTTTAACAGCCTTTTCTGGCCTTGTCTGGCCTCCATCTTAGAGGAAGCTGTAGCTGGTGGGAGTATAGTAACTACTGCTGTATTTAGGCAGCTTAGCACTATTGGCTTGAATTTATAGTAGTTTTTCACTGAGCTCTACTGTTCTTGCTTCTATGCTCAGCTGTAGTGATCACACTTCAACCACAGGGCTAGCTGATTAGTGGGTAGCACATGTAATTCCAGGTTTTCCTAGTTAGTAAGACAAAAAGGAAGCCAGCACCTTGGGAGCGTGAACATTTATTAAGAAAACCAGTGGTACCACTGATGAAAGCTATAAGCTGAAACCGGTCTGGTTTTCCTAATAAATCTTCACTCTCCCAAGGTGCTGGCTTCCTTTTTGTCTTGTTACAGTTTGTCTGGCCTGTGCATCCACCGTACTTGCTAGCCTGCCTCTTTGTTCCTAGTTAGTACTCCTTTCCTTTTTGTCTTGTTACAGTTTGTCTGGCCTGTGCATCCACCGTACTTGCTAGCCTGCCTCTTTGTTCCTAGTTAGTACTCCTTTCCTTTTTGTCTTGTTACAGTTTGTCTGGCCTGTGCATCTACCGTACTTGCTAGCCTGCCTCTTTGTTCCTAGTTAGTACTCCTCTCCTTTTTGTCATCATTCTGCATGTGCCGGGCAGGAGTGCGCTCTGGAGCAAAACAAATTGTGCTCAGCTCCACTTAGCCATCACTGGCTGTGGAGGATGATGCACTTGTGAGTGGACAGTCTGGTTTACCCACCCATAAATACTGCTATTCAGGTATCTCCATCTCTTGAGTATTGGTCTTATCGCAAAAGCACCTCCATAGCTCCCCCAAACTGTCCTTGTATAATCACATCAGTCATACATTTTACTCCTAATGGGAGCCTTTACACACATAGGCACTGATCATCATGGAGTGACAGCAAACTCACCACCTTCTAGTGTCATCCTTCTTGCACTTAGTATCCTGAGGCAGTGTAAAAAATGACTCATGCTTACTAATAATGACCTATTACTTAGCAAGGTAAATGCCATCTGTGATTTGTGCAGTTAATCAGTCAGGATACAGTTCTCTCACAGTCCATAACTTATAGCCAGCACTGCACTATAGCACACCACCCATGAAAATGCAATAATGTAATACTAGCAATACAAAATTGTTGTACACTCATGTTATCAGAAAGTCTCTGCCCATGTCTGCTAAAGCTCTCAAGACTAGGCATCAGCATATCCCCCTTATTATACCTATTCCAACTACCTCCAAGATTCACATCAAAATGTCACCAAAAGCAAAAAGCTTCTAAGTCTTTTAGGCATAATTCAGTTAATGGAAACATCCTAGTTATTGGTGACTCAATTGTTAAAACATGGCATCAGTGTAAACCTGCTATTATACCTACTCAAAATACCCACAAATCCACACCAAAATCAACATGTCTCCAACAGCAAACCACTCCCATGTCTGGTAGGCAAAGGTCATCTACTGGAAACACCCTAGTTATGGATGACTCAATTGTTAGGCATGCAGATTTCAGACTCACTGGGTTGGACAAGGACAGTATGACAGTCAGCTGTCTCTCAGAAGCCATGATAGTGGACATAACTATGGCACTCATTGCTCTCTACTACAGCAAATATGACTAAAAACTTATTATAGTGCATGTGTGGATAAAGTACCATTTACTTAAACTCCTCGGTACTGTGCAGAAGGATATGCCAAGATTCATCTATGGATAAGACACCGGTTTAGAGTGGAATCCACCTTCTCCTATAATGATACCTAGATACACCGGTTTAGAGTGGAATCCCCCTTCTCCTATAATGATACCTAGATATACCAGTTTAGAGTGGAATCCCCCTTCTCCTATAATGATACCTAGATATACCAGTTTAGAGTGGAATCCCCCTTCTCCTATAATGATACCTAGATACACCGGTTTAGAGTGGAATCCCCCTTCTCCTATAATGATACCTAGATACACCGGTTTAGAGTGGAATCCCCCTTCTCCTATAATGATACCTAGATACACCGGTTTAGAGTGGAATCCACCTTCTCCTATAATGATACCTAGATACACCGGTTTAGAGTGGAATCCCCCTTCTCCTATAATGATACCTAGATACACTGGTTTAGAGTAGAATCCCCCTTCTCCTATAATGATACCTAGATACACCGGTTTAGAGTGGAATCCCCCTTCTCCTATAATGATACCTAGATACACCGGTTTAGAGTGGAATCCACCCTTCTCCTATAATGATACCTAGATACACCGGTTTAGAGTGGAATCCCCCTTCTCCTATAATGATACCTAGATACACCGGTTTAGAGTGGAATCCACCCTTCTCCTATAATGATACCTAGATACACTGGTTTAGAGTAGAATCCCCCTTCTCCTATAATGATACCTAGATACACCGGTTTAGAGTGGAATCCCCCTTCTCCTATAATGATACCTAGATACACCGGTTTAGAGTGGAATCCCCCTTCTCCTATAATGATACCTAGATACACCGGTTTAGAGTGGAATCCCCCTTCTCCTATAATGATACCTAGATACACGGGTTTAGAGTGGAATCCCGTTTAGAGTGGAATCCCCCTTCTCCTATAATGATACCTAGATACACCAGTTTAGAGTGGAATCCCCCTTCTCCTATAATGATACCTAGATATACCAGTTTAGAGTGGAATCCCCCTTCTCCTATAATGATACCTAGATATACCAGTTTAGAGTGGAATCCCCCTTCTCCTATAATGATACCTAGATACACCGGTTTAGAGTGGAATCCACCCTTCTCCTATAATGATACCTAGATACACCGGTTTAGAGTGGAATCCACCCTTCTCCTATAATGATACCTAGATACACTGGTTTAGAGTAGAATCCCCCTTCTCCTATAATGATACCTAGATACACCGGTTTAGAGTGGAATCCCCCTTCTCCTATAATGATACCTAGATACACCGGTTTAGAGTGGAATCCCCCTTCTCCTATAATGATACCTAGATGCACTGGTTTAGAATAGAATCCCCCTTCTCCTATAATGATACCTAGATACACGGGTTTAGAGTGGAATCCCGTTTAGAGTGGAATCCCCCTTCTCCTATAATGATACCTAGATACACCAGTTTAGAGTGGAATCCCCCTTCTCCTATAATGATACCTAGATATACCAGTTTAGAGTGGAATCCCCCTTCTCCTATAATGATACCTAGATACACCGGTTTAGAGTGGAATCCCCCTTCTCCTATAATGATACCTAGATACACCGGTTTAGAGTGGAATCCCCCTTCTCCTATAATGATACCTAGATACACCGGTTTAGAGTGGAATCCACCCTTCTCCTATAATGATACCTAGATACACCGGTTTAGAGTGGAATCCCCCTTCTCCTATAATGATACCTAGATGCACTGGTTTAGAATAGAATCCCCCTTCTCCTATAATGATACCTAGATACACGGGTTTAGAGTGGAATCCCCTTCTCCTATAATGATACCTGTTTAGAGTGGAATCCCCTTCTCCTATAATGATACCTAGATACACCAGTTTAGAGTGGAATCCCCCTTCTCCTATAATGATACCTAGATACACCAGTTTAGAGTGGAATCCCCCTTCTCCTATAATGATACCTAGATATACCAGTTTAGAGTGGAATCCCCCTTCTCCTATAATGATACCTAGATACACGGGTTTAGAGTGGAATCCCCCTTCTCCTATAATGATACCTAGATACACCGGTTTAGAGTGGAATCCCCCTTCTCCTATAATGATACCTAGATACACCGGTTTAGAGTGGAATCCCCCTTCTCCTATAATGATACCTAGATACACGGGTTTAGAGTGGAATCCCCCTTCTCCTATAATGATACCTAGATATACCAGTTTAGAGTGGAATCCCCCTTCTCCTATAATGATACCTAGATACACCGGTTTAGAGTGGAATCCCCCTTCTCCTATAATGATTCCTAGATACACTGGTTTAGAATAGAATCCCCCTTCTCCTATAATGATACCTAGATACACGGGTTTAGAGTGGAATCCCCCTTCTCCTATAATGATACCTAGATACACCGGTTTAGAGTGGAATCCCCCTTCTCCTATAATGATACCTAGATACACCAGTTTAGAGTGGAATCCCCCTTCTCCTATAATGATACCTAGATACACCAGTTTAGAGTGGAATCCCCCTTCTCCTATAATGATACCTAGATACACCAGTTTAGAGTGGAATCCACCTTCTCCTATAATGATACCTAGATACACCGGTTTAGAGTGGAATCCCCCTTCTCCTATAATGATACCTAGATACACCGGTTTAGAGTGGAATCCCCCTTCTCCTATAATGATACCTAGATACACCGGTTTAGAGTGGAATCCCCTTCTCCTATAATGATACCTAGATACACCGGTTTAGAGTGGAATCCCCCTTCTCCTATAATGATACCTAGATACACGGGTTTAGAGTGGAATCCCCCTTCTCCTATAATGATACCTAGATACACCGGTTTAGAGTGGAATCCCCCTTCTCCTATAATGATACCTAGATACCAGTTTAGAGTGGAATCCCCTTCTCCTATAATGATACCTAGATATACCAGTTTAGAGTGGAATCCCCCTTCTCCTATAATGATACCTAGATATACCAGTTTAGAGTGGAATCCACCTTCTCCTATAATGATACCTAGATACACTGGTTTAGAGTGGAATCCCCCTTCTCCTATAATGATACCTAGATACACCGGTTTAGAGTGGAATCCCCCTTCTCCTATAATGATACCTAGATACACCAGTTTAGAGTGGAATCCCCCTTCTCCTATAATGATACCTAGATACACCAGTTTAGAGTGGAATCCCCTTCTCCTATAATGATACCTAGATACACCAGTTTAGAGTGGAATCCCCCTTCTCCTATAATGATACCTAGATACACCGGTTTAGAGTGGAATCCACCCTTCTCCTATAATGATACCTAGATACACCGGTTTAGAGTGGAATCCACCTTCTCCTATAATGATACCTAGATACACCAGTTTAGAGTGGAATCCCCCTTCTCCTATAATGATACCTAGATACACCAGTTTAGAGTGGAATCCCCCTTCTCCTATAATGATACCTAGATACACCAGTTTAGAGTGGAATCCCCCTTCTCCTATAATGATACCTAGATACACCGGTTTAGAGTGGAATCCCCCTTCTCCTATAATGATACCTAGATACACCGGTTTAGAGTGGAATCCACCTTCTCCTATAATGATACCTAGATACACCGGTTTAGAGTGGAATCCACCCTTCTCCTATAATGATACCTAGATACACCGGTTTAGAGTGGAATCCACCCTTCTCCTATAATGATACCTAGATACACCGGTTTAGAGTGGAATCCCCCTTCTCCTATAATGATACCTAGATACACCGGTTTAGAGTGGAATCCCCCTTCTCCTATAATGATACCTAGATACACCGTTTAGAGTGGAATCCCCCTTCTCCTATAATGATACCTAGATACACCGGTTTAGAGTGGAATCCCCCTTCTCCTATAATGATACCTAGATACACCAGTTTAGAGTGGAATCCCCCTTCTCCTATAATGATACCTAGATACACCGGTTTAGAGTGGAATCCCCTTCTCCTATAATGATACCTAGATACACCGGTTTAGAGTGGAATCCCCTTCTCCTATAATGATACCTAGATACACCAGTTTAGAGTGGAATCCCCTTCTCCTATAATGATACCTAGATACACCGGTTTAGAGTGGAATCCACCTTCTCCTATAATGATACCTAGATACACCAGTTTAGAGTGGAATCCCCCTTCTCCTATAATGATACCTAGATATACCAGTTTAGAGTGGAATCCCCTTCTCCTATAATGATACCTAGATACACCGGTTTAGAGTGGAATCCCCTTCTCCTATAATGATACCTAGATACACCGGTTTAGAGTGGAATCCCCTTCTCCTATAATGATACCTAGATACACCAGTTTAGAGTGGAATCCCCTTCTCCTATAATGATACCTAGATACACCGGTTTAGAGTGGAATCCCCCTTCTCCTATAATGATACCTAGATTCACCGGTTTAGAGTGGAATCCCCCTTCTCCTATAATGATACCTAGATACACCGGTTTAGAGTGGAATCCCCTTCTCCTATAATGATACCTAGATACACGGTTTAGAGTGGAATCCCCTTCTCCTATAATGATACCTAGATACACCGGTTTAGAGTGGAATCCCCTTCTCCTATAATGATACCTAGATACACGGATTTAGAGTGGAATCCCCTTCTCCTATAATGATACCTAGATACACCGGTTTAGAGTGGAATCCCCTTCTCCTATAATGATACCTAGATACACGGTTTAGAGTGGAATCCCCTTCTCCTATAATGATACCTAGATACACCGGTTTAGAGTGGAATCCACCCTTCTCCTATAATGATACCTAGATACACCGGTTTAGAGTGGAATCCCCCTTCTCCTATAATGATACCTAGATACACGGTTTAGAGTGGAATCCCCTTCTCCTATAATGATACCTAGATACACCGGTTTAGAGTGGAATCCCCTTCTCCTATAATGATACCTAGATACACCAGTTTAGAGTGGAATCCCCTTCTCCTATAATGATACCTAGATACACCAGTTTAGAGTGGAATCCCCCTTCTCCTATAATGATACCTAGATACACGGTTTAGAGTGGAATCCCCTTCTCCTATAATGATACCTAGATACACCGGTTTAGAGTGGAATCCCCTTCTCCTATAATGATACCTAGATACACCGGTTTAGAGTGGAATCCCCCTTCTCCTATAATGATACCTAGATACACCGGTTTAGAGTGGAATCCCCCTTCTCCTATAATGATACCTAGATACACGGGTTTAGAGTGGAATCCCCCTTCTCCTATAATGATACCTAGATATACCAGTTTAGAGTGGAATCCCCTTCTCCTATAATGATACCTAGATACACGGTTTAGAGTGGAATCCCCCTTCTCCTATAATGATACCTAGATACACCAGTTTAGAGTGGAATCCCCTTCTCCTATAATGATACCTAGATACACCGGTTTAGAGTGGAATCCCCCTTCTCCTATAATGTTACCTAGATACACCGGTTTAGAGTGGAATCCCCCCTTCTCCTATAATGATACCTAGATACACCGGTTTAGAGTGGAATCCCCTTCTCCTATAATGATACCTAGATACACCGGTTTAGAGTGGAATCCCCCTTCTCCTATAATGATACCTAGATACACCGGTTTAGAGTGGAATCCCCTTCTCCTATAATGATACCTAGATACACGGTTTAGAGTGGAATCCCCCTTCTCCTATAATGATACCTAGATACACCGGTTTAGAGTGGAATCCCCTTCTCCTATAATGATACCTAGATACACCGGTTTAGAGTGGAATCCCCTTCTCCTATAATGATACCTAGATACACCGGTTTAGAGTGGAATCCCCTTCTCCTATAATGATACCTAGATACACCGGTTTAGAGTGGAATCCCCCTTCTCCTATAATGATACCTAGATACACCGGTTTAGAGTGGAATCCCCTTCTCCTATAATGATACCTAGATACACCGCTGTCGAGTGGAATCGCCCTTCTCCTATAATGATACCTAGATACACCGGTTTAGAGTGGAATCCCCCTTCTCCTATAATGATACCTAGACACACCGGTTTAGAGTGGAATCCTCTTCTCCTATAATGATACCTAGATACACCGGTTTAGAGAGGAATCCCCCTTCTCCTATAATGATACCTAGATACACCGGTTTAGAGTGGAATCCCCTTCTCCTATAATGATACCTAGATACACCGGTTTAGAGTGGAATCCCCCTTCTCCTATAATGATAGCTAGATACACCGGTTTAGAGTGGAATCCCCTTCTCCTATAATGATACCTAGATACACGGTTTAGAGTGGAATCCCCTTCTCCTATAATGATACCTAGATACACCAGTTTAGAGTGGAATCCCCTTCTCCTATAATGATACCTAGATACACCGGTTTAGAGTGGAATCCCCTTCTCCTATAATGATACCTAGATACACCGGTTTAGAGTGGAATCCCCCTTCTCCTATAATGATACCTAGATACACCGGTTTAGAGTGGAATCCCCTTCTCCTATAATGATACCTAGATACACCGGTTTAGAGTGGAATCCCCCTTCTCCTATAATGATACCTAGATACACCGGTTTAGAGTGGAATCCCCCTTCTCCTATAATGATACCTAGATACACCGGTTTAGAGTGGAATCCCCTTCTCCTATAATGATACCTAGATACACCGGTTTAGAGTGGAATCCCCTTCTCCTATAATGATACCTAGATACACCGGTTTAGAGTGGAACCCCCTTCTACTATAATGATACCTAGATACATCGGTTTAGAGTGGAATCCCCCTTCTCCTATAATGTTACCTAGATACACCGGTTTAGAGTGGAATCCCCCTTCTCCTATAATGATACCTAGATACACCGGTTTAGAGTGGAATCCGCCTTCTCCTATAATGATACCTACATACAGCGGTTTAGAGTGGAATCCCGCTTCTCCTATAATGATACCTAGATACACCGGTTTAGAGTGGAATCCCCCTTCTCCTATAATGATACCTAGATACACCGGTTTAGAGTGGAATCCCCTTCTCCTATAATGATACCTAGATACACCGGTTTAGAGTGGAATCCGCCTTCTCCTATAATGATACCTAGATACACCGGTTTAGAGTGGAATCCCCCTTCTCCTATAATGATACCTAGATACACCGGTTTAGAGTGGAATCCCCTTCTCCTATAATGATACCTAGATACACCGGTTTAGAGTGGAATCCCCCTTCTCCTATAATGATACCTAGATACACCGGTTTAGAGTGGAATCCCCCTTCTCCTATAATGATACCTAGATACACCGGTTTAGAGTGGAATCCCCTTCTCCTATAATGATACCTAGATACACCGGTTTAGAGTGGAATCCCCCTTCTCCTATAATGATACCTAGATACACCGGTTTAGAGTGGAATCCCCCTTCTCCTATAATGATACCTAGATACACCGGTTTAGAGTGGAATCCCCCTTCTCCTATAATGATACCTAGATACACGGGTTTAGAGTGGAATCCCCTTCTCCTATAATGATACCTAGATACACCGGTTTAGAGTGGAATCCCCTTCTCCTATAATGATACCTAGATACACGGTTTAGAGTGGAATCCCCCTTCTCCTATAATGATACCTAGATACACCGGTTTAGAGTGGAATCCCCTTCTCCTATAATGATACCTAGACACACCGGTTTAGAGTGGAATCCCCCTTCTCCTATAATGATACCTAGATACACCGGTTTAGAGTGGAATCCCCTTCTCCTATAATGATACCTAGATACACCGGTTTAGAGTGGAATCCCCTTCCCCTATAATGATACCTATATACGCCGGCTTAGAGTGGAATCCCCCTTCTCCTATAATGATACCTAGATACACGGGTTTAGAGTGGAATCCCCTTCTCCTATAATGATACCTAGATACACCGGTTTAGAGTGGAATCCCCTTCTCCTATAATGATACCTAGATACACCGGTTTAGAGTGGAATCCCCTTCTCCTATAATGATACCTAGATACACCGGTTTAGAGTGGAATCCCCTTCTCCTATAATGATACCTAGATACACCGGTTTAGAGTGGAATCCCCCTTCTCCTATAATGATTCCTAGATACACTGGTTTAGAATAGAATCCCCTTCTCCTATAATGATACCTAGATACACCGGTTTAGAGTGGAATCCCCCTTCTCCTATAATGATACCTAGATACACCGGTTTAGAGTGGAATCCCCTTCTCCTATAATGATACCTAGATACACCGGTTTAGAGTGGAATCCCCTTCTCCTATAATGATACCTAGATACACCGGTTTAGAGTGGAATCCCCTTCTCCTATAATGATACCTAGATACACCGGTTTAGAGTGGAATCCCCTTCTCCTATAATGATACCTAGATACACCGGTTTAGAGTGGAATCCCCTTCTCCTATAATGATACCTAGATACACCGGTTTAGAGTGGAATCCCCCTTCTCCTATAATGATACCTAGATACACCGGTTTAGAGTGGAATCCCCCTTCTCCTATAATGATACCTAGATACACCGGTTTAGAGTGGAATCCTCTTCTCCTATAATGATACCTAGATACACCAGTTTAGAGTGGAATCCCCCTTCTCCTATAATGATACCTAGATACACCGGTTTAGAGTGGAATCCCCCTTCTCCTATAATGATACCTAGATACACCGGTTTAGAGTGGAATCCCCTTCTCCTATAATGATACCTAGATACACCGGTTTAGAGTGGAATCCCCCTTCTCCTATAATGATACCTAGATACACCGGTTTAGAGTGGAATCCCCCTTCTCCTATAATGATACCTAGACACACCGGTTTAGAGTGGAATCCCCCTTCTCCTATAATGATACCTAGATACACCGGTTTAGAGTGGAATCCCCCTTCTCCTATAATGATACCTAGATACACCGGTTTAGAGTGGAATCCCCCTTCTCCTATAATGATACCTAGATACACCGGTTTAGAGTGGAATCCCCCTTCTCCTATAATGATACCTAGATACACGGTTTAGAGTGGAATCCCCTTCTCCTATAATGATACCTAGATACACCGGTTTAGAGTGGAATCCCCCTTCTCCTATAATGATACCTAGATACACCGGTTTAGAGTGGAATTCCCCTTCTCCTATAATGATACCTAGATACACCGGTTTAGAGTGGAATCCCCCTTCTCCTATAATGATACCTAGATACACCGGTTTAGAGTGGAATCCCCTTCTCCTATAATGATACCTAGATACACCGGTTTAGAGTGGAATCCCCCTTCTCCTATAATGATACCTAGATACACCGGTTTAGAGTGGAATCCCCCTTCTCCTATAATGATACCTAGATACACCGGTTTAGAGTGGAATCCCCCCTTCTCCTATAATGATACCTAGATACACGGGTTTAGAGTGGAATCCCCCTTCTCCTATAATGATACCTAGATACACCAGTTTAGAGTGGAATCCCCCTTCTCCTATAATGATACCTAGATACACCGGTTTAGAGTGGAATCCCCCTTCTCCTATAATGATACCTAGATACACCGGTTTAGAGTGGAATCCCCCTTCTCCTATAATGATACCTAGATACACCGGTTTAGAGTGGAATCCCCCTTCTCCTATAATGATACCTAGATACACCAGTTTAGAGTGGAATCCCCCTTCTCCTATAATGATACCTAGATACACCGGTTTAGAGTGGAATCCCCCTTCTCCTATAATGATACCTAGATACACCGGTTTAGAGTGGAATCCCCCTTCTCCTATAATGATACCTAGATACACCGGTTTAGAGTGGAATCCCCTTCTCCTATAATGATACCTAGATACACCGGTTTAGAGTGGAATCCCCCTTCTCCTATAATGATACCTAGATACACCGGTTTAGAGTGGAATCCCCCTTCTCCTATAATGATACCTAGATACACCGGTTTAGAGTGGAATCCCCTTCTCCTATAATGATACCTAGATACACCAGTTTAGAGTGGAATCCCCCTTCTCCTATAATGATACCTAGATACACCGGTTTAGAGTGGAATCCACCCTTCTCCTATAATGATACCTAGATACACCGGTTTAGAGTGGAATCCCCCTTCTCCTATAATGATACCTAGATACACCGGTTTAGAGTGGAATCCACCTTCTCCTATAATGATACCTAGATACACCAGTTTAGAGTGGAATCCCCCTTCTCCTATAATGATACCTAGATACACCGGTTTAGAGTGGAATCCCCCTTCTCCTATAATGATACCTAGATACACCGGTTTAGAGTGGAATCCCCCTTCTCCTATAATGATACCTAGATACACGGGTTTAGAGTGGAATCCCGTTTAGAGTGGAATCCCCCTTCTCCTATAATGATACCTAGATACACCAGTTTAGAGTGGAATCCCCCTTCTCCTATAATGATATGTAGATATAAAGAAGAGATAACTTGGTTCAACTATTGGCTATATATGAATCTTTATGTATCTGGAGCTTTTCTCCTTCGGTCTCCACTGAAAATGGGCCTCCATCCCAGTGGCTAACCCGGTCAACAAAAGACAAATACATAAATAAATAAATATTACTGGTGTCATTCCACAGGATCCAGTATGTAACAACCTAAGATGAAACAACTGACAGTCCGCCTTGCTTGCCAAAGATGATTTCTATATTTTGTTCTGGGCTTCTACATACTGATCAAAGCTTTTGCTGCCCCCTTATGCTTTTTTAGGCAGAATTTGTTTAAAGAGCATCCCAGTTTAATTAACACCTCCAGTACCAAACTGAATAATATTATATGTTCATATGTTCATAGCTTCTTACTAGGCTATTATATGTGAGGGTCTTAAGAAGCCTAGCCTGCATTCACATGATAATTATTAACCATTATATTTTACAATATGAATCTCCAAAGATGGGCTGCACAAGTATAAGTGTTTATTTACATGTTTCTATTGTTCATGAGGGCTATTGGAGCTAAACCAGGTGTGCATTTGAGGTTACCCATCCCTTCATCCAAGTTACATTTGAATAGAGTAAAATACGCACTTCTAGGGTCAGACTAGGCTATTGGCCCAAGAGCAGTTTTAACCCAGTGAAGGTTACTCAGATTTTTCAAAATATTACTGATGTGTCAGTATTCTCAAGGACTTTTACAGTCATGATATAGGTTTGTATATATCAAGCATTCACAGGATACCCCTGTCCATTAGGGACATAGGTGTCAAACTAGGGATACATTTTCAGTTTCCTGTCCATATTGGTCCAAGTTACATTTGAATATGGCTACAGGTGAGCTTTGCTTCACATAAATATAACTTAGTTTTATGTGCAGGGGAAGCTTGTTGCACTAAAATGGTGTTTTCAGTTATTCATACCTATCCCTCCAGCATGTCCTTTTAATCTCTCAAAGGAGATTGAGGTTCCTTGAGCAGATGTTTTTGATGCAATTGGACATTTAAATGTGTCATAAGTCTAACAAAACAGGATCCGTCAAGGCTGTATATGCAAAGCAGAGGTCATCTCTCAGTTGCCTGTATGATACCAAGGAGAGAGGGAAGGTTTTGAGATGGTCTGCATAGTTTTTATGGTTTTAGTTCATCATTTTTTTGTGAAGAAGGGTTGTGATCATGCTAGCTTTGACAAGTGTTTAGAGATGTACATACTGAAAGGATCATTATTTTCAACAATAAGCCTAAGGGGTGCAGAGGACAGAGGAAAATGATGTCCCTGGATCTGGATGCCTTAACCTGTCAATTGATAAAGGACTTCCATACAATACAGTATTTGTGGTAATCAAAGGACAGCTCATTGCCAATAGAGGTTCTCAGGCCTCTAACTATTGAATCAGTTCCCATGGCTGTCTTGTAAATGTGGTAGTTACAAAGTTAGTCATGATTGCCAAAAGATATGATTATACACTTCTTGGCATTTAGTTTCAGTACATGGTTTTGGTACCAATTATGAGTTTGGAAAAGGCCCTCTTGTAGGATCATGCTATCCTCTGGGGAGTTTATCATTGTGCCACGTTTGCAGTCATCTGTAACTTGCACAAGAAGGTTGAAGGACAGAATTATTGAACACAAATCTGAAATATGTAGAGAGGTAGCAATTAATGCTTTGGGTAGGCATATGAGGGAGAAAGGAAGTACACATACATTTAACTTTAGAATGATTGACATCAGACAGAAGAAAAAAGGGGGGATCTTAACAATGAGTTAAAAGTACGTGAATACTCATGGATCATTTTAGAAGCTGATTGTTTTCCACGTTTAAATACAGCAGTAAGCATTAAACCTATTTTAAAAAGAAGACAGTTAACTTTGAAATAACATCTTGTGTGGATGGGTCTTAGTAAAATGCTTTACCTATTTTAGGGCTATACTGACTTTCAGTAACATTTTAACTGTATATATGTCTTTAAACTGAAGTGCTTAATATAACTGTGTCATGTGATTAGTCTTATGATTTGAATTTACTATTTAAATGAAGGCATTTGATCTCTTCTTTTACATACTGATGAAGGGTTGATCCCAAAAGCTTTGTGATTATTTCCTTGTTTGGAATAAACACTATATTTTACCTCAATGTTTCCAGGCTTTGGATTTTTTTACTACTGTTTTGCATTTTGTATCCTGCCTGGTTTATCTACATGCTGTTCTTGTTTCTTTGGTCATCTGTAACGTAGTCAGCCACAATCTTCTTACATTGGCTTTGATCTTTGAGAAGTAAATGGCAAAATGAAGTGGCCCAATGACTGACCCCTGGGGCTCTCTACTAGGGACAGATCTTTCAGTGGTTGTAGAGTCACTCACTTTTACTTTCTGTATTCTATTTGTGAGCCAATTTTTTTTCAGGGTTGCCTGAGTGTGGGATGATATGGAATACTTTTGCAAGGTCCAAAACAGGCAGTACAGTGATTTTTTTCTGAAATACCATGCAAGTTAATTAGGCAGGACCTGCCCTTGATGTATCTGAACAGACTTGATTTGAGAATCTATATGTCACAGTATCCCTGTTTATTATTTCCACGATCCCTGTTTATTATTTCCATGATCCCTGTTTATTGTCACAGTATCCCTGTTTATTATTTCCACGATCCCTGTTTATTGTCACAGTATCCCTGTTTATTTCCACGATCCCTGTTTATTATTTCCATGATCCCTGTTTATTATTTCCATGATCCCTGTTTATTGTCACAGTATCCCTGTTTATTATTTCCACGATCCCTGTTTATTATTTCCATGATCCCTGTTTATTATTTCCACGATCCCTGTTTATTATTTCCATGATCCCTGTTTATTATTTCCACGATGATCATTTCCATAGCCTTGCACATGAAGCTGGTCAGGCTTAGGGTCTATAATTACTAGGTTCTGTTGTAGTCCCACCTTTGTGCAAGAGAATGACTGTTGCTGTCCTTTAGCTATCTGGCACAAAGCCTGCTTTTAAAGCTATTGTTGAATAGCCTCTGCAGGGGGTCTGACAATTTAGGTTTCAGGCTAGTCATTTGGCAACCTGATATGATCTGACCTCATAGATGTAGCAATCTTGGCCTTAGATAGTGCCTTGAGAAGTTGTCCTCGAGAGATTTGACAAAGGGGTAGATGTGGATATTTAATATGAGAATATTGGAGGGGTGAAGAGCTGAAGTTGGAACTAAATTTGTCGGCTAGTAGTTTGGCAATGTCCTCTGCTACCGGATATGTAGTATCATTTACTGTTAAGCTGGTTCTACTCAATGTCAGGAGTCTTAACAATAAACTGCCTCTCTTTGTGGCACTTCTGCATTTGGAAGGTGTCCATGTATGCAGTGGAAAAGGTGGTGAAGCCTCAATGTTCTTCAGGGAAAATGTCCATTCAAAACAGTTATCTAGAGGCATTTCTGAACTTCAGCTCTGTTTAGAGAAATCACATTTCCAATATATAGCCTATCATCAGCCTCCACAGCTGCAGAAGACCACAGTAGAGTCTTGCCATTCATAGAAGATATAATTAAAAGCAACAGATCTTTAATCCTAGCTGATTTCAACCATCCTTCCATGGATCAGAGCTCCTACACTTCTAATGTTGAATATGCTCAACATTTCTTGGACTTGCTAAATAAAAACAGCCAGGATCAGCTTGTTCACAAACTGACCAGGGATACAAACATTCTTGACTTAGTACTCACATACTTGGACCCTGTCTACTCCCATGTTTGGTCTTCTTTTAGTAAAGTCTGAACATTATCCAGTTACCTTTAACCTCAGAAGTTACACTCTGTTGATTACAAACGTCACTGTCTTTAAATACTTCAAAATGGCCAATCTAACACAATTGTATGATGAAATTTCTACATTTACCTAACTGCGGTGGTGGTGCAGTGGTAGCGTTGTCACCTCACAGTAAGACGTTGTCCTGTTTGATTCTTAGCTAGAGCGTCTTCTGTGTGGAGACATGCATGAATGGACATACCTTCATTGAAGGTTATGTATCAGGGCCGGCAACGCGGCATGTAAAAATGTATTGCCAATCATTAGCGGACCGGAGTTCCATTGCGGCGACCCCTAAACAAGAAAAGCCAAAAGACACAACAACCTATGGCAACTCCACAGTATACCCTATTTATGCAGCCAGTTGCACAAGTGATTTTTATGCTCATTTAGATAAAAGTATTAACCTAAGTGTCACTTCCAAAACCAAATATGGTGGCAAATTCAAAAATAGACCATCTTGGTGGTCTGACAAATTGTATAAAAGAAGGAAGAAACTCCCTAAACTGCCTTATTGGGCTAGCAAACCACATTCTCAAAAATAATATTCAAAATCTCACTAGGAAACTGAAAGCTACTATAAAGACCAGTAAAGCATCACATGGATTAAGACTAACAGCAGAAGCAAAGGACAATTAAGTCATTTTTCAATTACATCAGAAAACCTAGAAATACTTCTCAGTTCCACTCTGAGATTCTCTATAATGGAGTTTCCACCTCAAACTGAAAAGGCATTGCAAACATACTGGCTAGCAAATTTGCATTTGACTCTACAATCTCCTCTCAAACCTTTCCAACGCCACCCCCCCCTTTCCACTATCACTGATGAGCACATTCTTAAAGTACTCTCAAAGACAAAAAATACCTCCTACATGCATCTAGCCAGGATACCCTGTTGTCTAATAAACAGTGTTAAACAAGCAGTCCTTGATCTCCTCCTCTAACCAAGTACTTGCTGTAGGCTACATACTTGAATCCTGGTGCAGTGTTATAGTAATTCTCCTCCATAAAGGTAGCTCCACCACAAAACAAGGAAACTATTTATTTATCTATTTATTTTCATTTATTTACCAGGAAGGTCCACTGGGCCAAAGTGGGACCATTTTCAGTGGAAGCTCAGGGAGAAAAGCTCTGCACTAAAATGAGCAATACATAATATAAGCATAACACAATACAGAATGTTCACAATACACAATACATAATATACAATGCAGTACACTAGATCAATATGAACAGTACAATATAAAAGGGTTGCAGTAAACAATTTAGAGTCCGGGTACAGTATTACAGTACAATATTAAGGATATAGTGCTTTACACAATCGGAGTGTAAGTATCAAAATTATTATTTTTATGAAGTTTGAATATAGGTGGTAAATCTAGCAGACAGTGCAGGCAGTCGAGTTAAGTAACAGTAAAACGATAGAAAGAGTTAGATAAGAGTAATGACAGAATGAAGCTGTGGTAGTATTAGATAAGAGTAATGACAGAATGAAGCTGTGGTAGTATTAGATAAGAGTAATGACAGAATGAAGCTGTGGTAGCATTAGATAAGAGTAATGACAGAATGAAGCTGTGGTAGCATTAGATAAGAGTAATGACAGAATGAAGCTGTGGTAGTATTAGATAAGAGTAATGACAGAATGAAGCCGTGGTAGTATTAGATAAGAGTAATGACAGAATGAAGCCGTGGTAGTATTAGATAAGAGTAATAACAGAATGAAGCTGTGGTAGTATTAGATAAGAGTAATGACAGAATGAAGCTGTGGTAGTATTAGATAAGAGTAATGACAGAATGAAGCCGTGGTAGTATTAGATAAGAGTAATGACAGAATGAAGCCGTGGTAGTATTAGATAAGAGTAATGACAGAATGAAGCCGTGGTAGTATTAGATAAGAGTAATGACAGAATGAAGCCATGGTAGTATTAGATAAGAGTAATGACAGAATGAAGCCGTGGTAGTATTAGATAAGAGTAATGACAGAATGAAGCCATGGTAGTATTAGATAAGAGTAATGACAGAATGAAGCCGTGGTAGTACAGGGTAGGTAGTCAGGAACTATAGAGGAATCAAACTTCTGAGTCTTCTCTGTAAATCAATGGAGTGCATTGTCATTGACATACCTCTCAACTGTCCAGATTTTCACAGAATGTCCACATTTGTGCCTCATATGTTTGGTCTGTTTCTCCAAAAATTGTGAAATCATTGGCAAGCCACTGAGAATGAAGTCATAAAATAATGACAGAAATTCGAGTTTTACACTTCATATCCTTTATAAAATTTATGGTAATGCAAAACCTGTTGCTCTATTAACTTTCTAAGTCTGTAAGAGCAATATTTAAATTTGTCCATATTTTTTTGCCTTTGTTCCCCCTTTCATTATGGCTTTGTCCCGATTTTTTGCTCGAAGACATTGAGGGATAAAATCACTGACCTCATAAAGCATGACATGGAAAAAACTGATTAAGCAAGACCCCAGACGCACTTTAATTCAGCTTTGTAAAGGGCAGGCTCTGTCTTCTGAATATTTACAGCAATGGCGAGAAGGTCTTTCAGGGGGTTGCCAGTAATTACACTGTCCATATTACCTACCTTGATCTGCTGAAGGTATTTGATACCATACTACATGATGGAAATTCTTATAAACTGATGAGCTTTAACATGAATCCTGATGTGGTAAGATGGATAACCACTTGGCATAAAGAAAGAATGCACATTGTCCAAATGGGTGATGCCTTTTTAAAGGAGAAAAGGTGACCAGTCGTGTCCCTCAGGGATCAGCACTGGGGCTTTTTCTGTTTGACACCTCCAAACTGATAGCAGTTATCTTTGGTTTGCAAAATGTACTGATAACTGCATGTTATCTGAGGATGTTAAATCCTCTTTGAATACATATGCCCTCCAAAATTATCTAACTATTGTCAATTCCTTGTGCATAGAAAAATGTCTCAAACTAAATGTCTGGAAAACCAAAAACACTCTGCATCCTACTGCAGTAAAATAACTTTTACCATGCAAATCATTGATCAGAGATCTGGGTACATGGGTTGACAGCTCCCTCTCTTTTCACCATCATATGATGACCGTAGTTAAGACAACCTTCTACATTTCATAACTAACTGCTAAGGGGATCTCTTCTAAAACTAACAAAGCCACTGCTCTCTGTATTCTGACATAGTCAGCCCTATTATTAAATATAATGCACTCTTTGGCATGTATCTATCTAGACAGTGAAAAACCCCCAAAAAACACAGAAATTACTATCAAAAAAAGGATCTGTGGTTGGAAAAATGCTAGCTTCTAGAAGAAACTGGAGAGCTTACCTCTGAACTCAGTTTTGCA